>NW_008334864.1:335582-349739 GCF_000622305.1 Nannospalax galili | reverse complement strand
TCACGGATTGGAAGAATTAATATTGTGAAAATGACCATCCTACCAAAAGTCATATATAGATTCAATGCAATGCCAATCAAAACACCAATGAAATTTTTCACATAATTGGAAAAAACTATACTAAGATTCATATGGAAGCACAAAAGACCTCTGATAGTCAAAGCAATCCTGAGTACTAGGAGCAATGCCGGGCAAATTACTATAACAGATTTCAAGCTGTATTACAGAGCTATAGTCATAACAACATGGTACTGGCACGAAAATAGACCCATAGACAAATGGAACAAAATTGAAGACCCAAATATGAGTATATACAATTTCAGCCACGTGATATTTGACAAAGGGGCCAAGAACATTAATTGGAGGAAAAACAGCATGTTCAGCAAATGGTGCTGGCAAAACTGGATCTCCACTTGTAGAAGAATGAAACTAAACCCCGATTTTTCACCCTGAACAAAAGTCAATTCCAAATGGCTCAAAGACCTCAATGTAAAGACTAAAACTCTGAAACTATTAGAATAAAACATTGGAAAAAACATACTAGATATAGGTGTAGGAAAGGATTTTCTAAACCGGGCATCAATTGCTCAGGAAACAAGGTCAAGAATTAACAAATGGGACCTCATTAAACTGAAAAGCTTCTGTACGTGAAAGGAGACAACCAAGGAATCAAACAGAAAACCCACAGAATGGGAGAAAATCTTCACCAGTGACACGTGACAGAGGTTTAATAACCAGAATATGTAACAAACTCAAGAAACAGAGAACCAAGACAAGAAGCAACCCAATTAAAAGATAGGTTAAGGAGCTGAACAGAGAGTTCTCAAAAGAAGCAGTAAAGATGGCCATGAAACATCTTAAAAGATGTTCAACATTACTAATAATTAGGAAATGCAAATTAAAACCACTTTAAGATTTCATCTTACTCCAGTCAGACTGTCTAAATCAAGAAAACAAATGATACCAAATGTTGGAGAGGGTTTGGAGAAAGGGGAACACTCATTCTCATTCACTGCTGGTGGAGATTGCAAACTCGTGCAACCTCTATGGAAAGCAGTGTGAAGAACACTTAGAAAACTAAAAATGAATCTACCATATGATCCAGTTATACAACTCCTTGACATATACACAAAGAACTCATTCTATTGTAGAGACACTTTTACAACCATGTTTGTTGCTGCTCTTTTCATAATAGCTAAGAGATGGAAGCAACCTAAGTGTCTCTCAACTGACAAGTGGTTAACAAAAACGTTGTACATTTGCACAATGGAATTCTACTCAGCAGTAAGAAAATAAATTATGAAATTTGCAGGTAAATGGATGGAATTAGAAACTGTTATACTAATTGAAGTAACACGGATGCAGAAAAAAATGACATATGTTCTCCTTCATATGTGGATCCTAGAACCAGACTCTGATAAATAAGTATGCAACCAGACATAACTACAGTAACCAGGACAATGGAAAGGAAAAAGGGAGGTAAAAGAAAAGAAAGAACCTAAAATAGAAGAACAGTAGGAAACAGGCCTTAATATGGGAAATATGGATAAAAATTGGGTTAGTTTAAGGGAGAGGTGAGGGAAGGGTATATAAGGAACCTAGGGGATAAAGGGAAAGTAGGAGCTCAAGAGAGGTAGGACAATAGGAGAAGGGTAAGGGAGAAGAGGGGGGAATGGGGACACCTTAAGTGGGAAAACCATGATGTAGATGTAAGACAATGTGAGAGATAAACAATGCCTAGCTAGTTTTGAAAACCAGAGGGATCCATATTACTCCTACAACCTACTGACAAATTAGACATAGCAGACCAAGAAATATATGTGTAGGTAAAGTTTATCTGAGAATAACTGGTCTTTGCCCTAGATTTATCTAATTGAGAAATAGTAATTAAAAATACAAGACTGGTGGACCTAACCTTCTTGGGTTTTTAACAGACATACTTTGAGGCCTATAATAATTTGGTCAGAGGGACATAAAGGACAGTTTTTGCTCCTTGCCCTCCTAGGTCAACTAGTTCCAGGGGACTATGAGAATCTCTCAAAATGTCCTATAATATTTGTGGGTCACCTGTCTTCTTGACAAAGCAGGCCGAGAAGACCCCACCAGATGGACCTGAACCAGTGTCCAGTCTACAAAGAGGAGGGTAGACACAGAGGAATCATTTCGTCCATGCTTCCAAGTGAAGCCAACCATGGTGGGGCAGGACCATTGACTTATCTTCACATAAGTGGAACTGATAAAAGAAAGGAGCCAGTTGCTCCTCCCAAGCCCATGTGACCCCTGAGGAAGAGATCCTCAAATGGCCTTAAGAGTAAAATTAAATCAGTTTATCTGGACCAAATATATGGGCTTAATCACCCAAAAGGAAATCATAACCAAAGATTAAATGGGCCAATATAATTTCTTAAGAGTCCATATGTATAGCTAAAGGCTACATAACAAGAAACAATGCCAGACAGGGGATACCTTCTTTTGAGTTCTTGGCAAGGGTGGCCAAAGGGACTCCCAGATAGTAACCCAGCATAGAAGTGGGAAAATGAACAGCAGACCCTAATCTTATCCAAAGGAATATTGATAACTGATTACTGCTAGACGAGGAACAGCTGACCCTCTGTTGGGAAACCCTGCTGTTAGGGTTGTAGTTCTTCATGTCTGGATAGGCTGACTAGATTCACCAGAAGGGCAACTAGTGGGGAAGGGCTGGGGGTGCTGACAACACAGCAGACAGAAGCAGGGATGTCAGAGTATAAGGGCTCTAGTTGGGGGAGGGAGGCAGGGGCCCTCCTGCTCTCTTTCTGGCTTACCTGGAAAGTGCCACCAAGCACAGATGCCTGACCTTATTTGGAACATGACCTTTGGCATAGTTACCTGGAGTAAAAACTGCCCCTAGGTTTTTTCTATATGATAATCAGGCATTACCTGATAGTTGGACAATAGGAGCCCACTGCCACATGTAAATAAAGCATACTATGAGCACCTATCAGCTGAGGCTTTGGCTACTGCCTTGACACTATAATTTCTCTAGTTCTCCCACTGAATAAATGGCGCTGTTTCACTGAGTCTGGAGCTGTTTTCACTGAATCACTGCACCTAGAGCTGTTTCTGTTTCACTGTGTCATGGAACCTGCCTCCCCGGAAGGGCTTTCTTCCGTCAGTGCTCACTGGCTGTCCTGACTCCGTTCGTCACTTCTGCTCCCCCTGCCCTTGTGGACCGGTGGCCAACGACCCGCGAAGAGAGGGAGAGACCCCCGCAACCCTCCTAAACAAAGACCTCTAGATAGGCTGACTAGATTCACCAGATGGGTAAGTAGTGGGGAATGGCTGGAGGTGCCGGCAACACAGCAGACAGTAGCAGGGATATCAGTGTATAAGTGCTCTAGTTAGGAAAGGGAGGTTATGGGAGGGTGCCATCTGGGATGTGGGTATCAAAAAGAATAAATAAATAAATAAATATATAAAATTAGAAAAATAATTCTTCAAAGCATAAAAATTTGCTCCTTAATAATTAGTAGATATGAAAAACATTACCATTGAAATCTACCTGATGACTTTATATCCATGCTCAGATGCCAAGGAGCTCAGAAAGCAACCAACTGTGACTAGCAATAATCATATATATAGAGATTAGGAATGCATGTGCATCTTAGTATGAATTGTACTAAAAATGAATTTTTCTGTATGAAACTGTATTTTAATAATGAAGTGGAGATCTTTTTTAAAGGTTAAAACCTCATTTAATTTTATGTCTTATAGGGTTTATACTGAGTACAATGTTGTATAACTCTATTAATTTAACGGTAAACCTAAAAATTACAGCCAATTTTGAAAGAGATGCCTCTTAGCTCTGAAAATTGTTATTGAATATGTCAATGCTGTTGTAATGAAATCCTTCGTCTAACTGTATGGTTATTAAATAAAAAAAGAAAGAATAGGGTTAGTCTTAAGGTTAGGGATAGGGATAGGGTTAGAGTTAGGTTTAGCTTTAGATTTAGGGTTATAGTTAGTGTTAGGTTTAGTGTTAGTGATAGATTCACAGTTAGGATTACAGTAAAGTTTGAGGATAGGGTTAGGTTTAGGGTTAATATTAGGGTTAGTGTTAGTTGTAGGGTTAGGGAGAGAGTTAAAGTTAAGATTAGGGTTATGGTTAGGGTTAGAGTTAGGATTAGGGTTAGGTTTAGGGTTAGGTTTAGGGATAGGACTAGGATTAGGGTTAGGTTTAGCCTTAGGGTAAGGTTCAATTTAGGGTTAAGGTTAGTGTTAGGGTTAGGTATAGGGATAGTGTTAAGTTTAGGTTTATTGTTAGTGTTAGGGTTAGGGTTAGGGATAGGCTTAGGTTTATGGTTAGGGTTAGAGTTAGGGTTATTGTTATGGTTAGATATCAGGTTAGGGTTAGCTATATGGTTAAGGTTACAGTTAGGATTACGGTTAATGTTAGGGATAGGGTTAAGGTTAGGGTTCGGGTTAAGTTTCAGCATAGGCTTAGGTTAGTGTTAAGGTTAAGGTTAGGGTTAGGTTTAGGATTAGGGATATTGATTGGGTTTGGGTTAGTGTTAAATTTGGATTAAGGTTAGGGTTAGGGAGAGTACTAGGGTTAGGGTTAAGGTTTGGGTTGGGGTTAGGTTTAGCGATATGGTTTGAGTTAGGGTTAGGGTAGAGGTTGGGGATAGGGATAAGGTTAGGGTCAGGGTTAGTGTTAGGGTTAGGGTTAGGTTTAGAGTTAGACTTAGGGATAAGATTAGGGTTAGGTTTGGAGTTAGGGTTAGGGTTAGGGTTAGGGTTATGGTTAGATTTAAGGCTAGGTTTAGGGATAGGGTTAGGTTTATGGATCAGGTGGGTGTTCGGGTTAGGGTTAGGAATGGCATAAGGGTTAGGGTTAAGGTTAGGGATAGTTTTAAGGTTAGGGTTAGGGATAGCTCTATGGTTAAGTGGTTAAGTGTTAGTGATAGGTTTATGGTTAGGATTAGGGTGAAGACTGGGGATAGAGTTACATTTAGGGTTAATATTTGGGTTATTGTTAACTGTAGGCTTATCAATAGAGTTAAGTTAAAAGGTTATGGTTAGGGTTAGAGTTCGGATTAGGGTTAGGGTTAGAGATAGGACTAGGTTTAGAGTTGGACTTCGATTTGGGTTAGGTTTAGTGTTAGGGTTAGGTTTACGGTTAGAGTTAGGTTAGGTTTAGTGTTAAGGTTAGGGTTAGGTTTAGGGTTAGGGTTAGGGTTAGGGTTAGGGATAGGGTTAGGTTTAGGTTTAGGTTTAGGTTTAGTGTTAGTGTTAGGGATAGGGCTAGGTTTAGGTTTAGTGTTAGTGTTAGGGTTAGGGTTAGGGTTATTGTTAGGGTTATTGTTAGGTTTAGCAATAGGTTTAGGAGTAGGGATAGGGTTAGATTGAGGGTTAGGCATAATTTTAGCGTTAGGTTTAGGCTGAGGATTAGGGTTCGGGATAGCATTAGGGTTAGGTTTAGGTTTAGGTTTAGGGTTAGGTTTAGCAATAGGTTTAGGGTTAGGGATAGGGTTAGGGTTAGGTTGATGGTTAGTGTTAGGGTTAGGGTTAGTGTTTGGGATAGTGTTAGTGTTAGTGTTAGGGTTTGCTTTAGGGTTAGAGTTATGGTTTGGGTTTTGGTTAGGGTTAGGCTTAGTGTTACATATAGGATTAGGGTTAGGGTTATGGTTAAGTTTCTGTATAGGTTTTGGGTTAGGTTTAAGGTTAGGGTTAGGTTTAGAGTTTGAGATAGGTTTAGGGTTAGCATGAGGGTTATGTTTAGAGTTAGGATTAAGAGTAGATTTCTGGATTGGAGTAGGATTAGTGTTAGCGTTTGGGTACATGTTAGGTTTACGGATAGGGTTAGAGTTATGCTTAATCTTAGGTTTAGGGATAAGTTTAGGGTTAGGGTTAGGTTTAGGGATAGGGTTATGGTTATGGTTATGTTTAGGTATAGGTTTAAGTTTAGGGATAGGGTTAGGGGTACAGTTAGGTTTAGAGTTAGTGTTAGAAATAGGTTTAGGGTTAGAGTTATTGTTAGGTTTAGGGATAGAGTTAGGGTTGGGTTTATGGATAGAGTCAGGATTAGAGTTATGGCAAGGGTTTAGTTTTGGGATAGGGTTAAGTTTAGGCTTGGGATAGGGTTTGGGTTAGGATTAGGAATGGGTTTAGGGTTTAGGATTAAGGATAGTGTATGGTTATGGTTATAGTTAGGGTTAGGTTAAGGGTTAGGTTTAGGGATGGGTTTAGGGATAAGATTAGCTTTACACTAAGTTTAGGCTTTGGGTTAGGTTTAGGTTTAGGTTAGGGGATATGGTTAGGTATAAGTTAGGGTTAGGGTTAGGGAAAGGGAAAGGGTTATGTTTGGGATTCCGGTTAGGCCCAAGGATAAGTTTAGTGTAAGGATTAGTGATATGTTTAGGTTTAGGATTAGGGTTTGGGTTAGGGTCAGGGATATGGTTAGTGTTAAGGATAAGATTAAGGTTAGGGTTAGGGATAGGTTTAGGTTTAGAGTTAGGGTTAGGGTTAAGGTTAGGAATAGGGTTAGTGTTAAGGCTAGGTTTAGGGTTAAGGTTAGGGGTTACATTAGGTTTAGGTATAAGGAATAGTTTAGGGTTAGTCTTAGGGTTAGGGATAGGGATAGGGTAAGCGTTAGGGTTAGAGTTAGGTTTAGCTTTAAATTTAGGGTTATAGTTAGTATTAGTGTTAGTGTTAATGATAGGTTTACAGCTAGGATTAGGGTTAATGTTGGGGATAGGGGTACGGTTAGGGTTAATATTAGGGTTAGCGTTAGTTGTAGAGTTAGGGATAGGATTAAGGTGAGGGTTATGGTTAGGGTTAGATTTAGAATTAGGTTTAGGGTTAGGGTTAGGACTAGTGTTAGGGTTGGGCTTTGGGTTGGGGTTAGGTTTAGAGTTAAGGTTAGGTTTAGGATTACTTTTAGGGTTAGGGTTAGGGTTAAGCTTAGTGTTAGTGTTAGTGTTAGGATTAGTGTTAGGGATAGGGATAGGGTTAGGTTTAGGTTTAGTGTTTGGGTTAGGTTTAGGGTTAAGGATAGGGTTAGGATTATGGTTAGTGTTAGGTTTAGGTATAGGGTTAGGAGTGGGGATAGGCTTAGGTTTAGGGTTAGGGATAGGTTTAGGTTTAGGGTTCGGTTGAGGATTAGGATTAGGGATAGGTTTAGGTTTAACGTTAGTTTTAGGGTTTGTGTTAGGTTTAGGGTTAGGGATGGACTTAGCAAAAGGGTTAGGGTTAGGGAGAGGGTTAGTGTTAAGATTCTGGATAGGGTGAGATTTAGGCTTAAGTTTAGGGTCAGTGTTAGGTTTAGGGTTAGGTATCAGTTTAGTGTTAATGTTATGGTTAGGGTTAGAGTTAGGACTAGGGTAAAATGTTAGAAATAGGACAAGGGTTAGCGTTAGTGTCTGGGTTAGGGTTGGGTTTAAGCATGTGATTAGGGTTAGTATTAGGGTTAGGATTACAGTTTGTGTTAGGTTAGGGATAGGGTAAGGTTTGGTTTAGGGTTAGGGTTACAGTTTGGGTTATGGTTAGGGTTAGGCTTAGTGTTAGGAATAGGATTAGGGTTAGGGTTAAACTTAAGTTTCAGTATAGGGTTTGGGTTAGGTTTAAGGTTAGGGTTAGGGTTAGATTTGAGGATAGGGTTAGGGTTAGCATGAGGGTTATGTTTAAATTTAGGATTGGGGTAGTTTCAGAATAGGACTATGATTAGCGTTAGTGTTTGGGTAAGAATTAGGCTTAGGGATAGGATTAGAGTTAGGCTTAATCTTAGGTTTAGGGATAAGTTTAGGGTTAGATTTAGGATTATGTTTACATATAGGGTTAGAGTTATTGATAGAGGTAGGGTTACAGTTAAGTTTAGGGATAGGGTTAGAGATAGGTTGAGTTTTAGGTTTAGGGATAGAGTTAGGGTTAGGTTTATGGATAGGGTTAGTATTAGAGTTAGGGCAAGGGTTAGGTTGGGTACACGATTAGGATTAGGTTTGGGATAGGGTTAGAGTTAGGCTTAGGAAGAGGGTGAGGGTTTAGGATTATGCATAGGGTTATGTTTATGGTTATTGTTATTGTTAGGGTTAGGTTTAGGAATAGGATTAGACATAGGGCTAATGTTTAGGTTTAAGGATACGGTTAGGATAAGGGATAGGTTGAATGTAAGGGATAGATTTAGGGTTAAGAATAGGGTTAGTGTTACAGTTAGGGATAGGGTTAGGGTTAGGGTTAGGCTGAGGGATAAGTTTAGGTTTAGGGTTAGATTTAGGTTTGGGAATAGGGTTAGGGTTGGCTTAGGTTTAGGGATACGGTTAGAGTAGGGCTAGGGTTAGGGATAGCATTAGAGTAAGGGTTAGGATTGTGGTTAGGGATAGTGTTAGGGTTAGGGTTAGGGTTATGGATAGGATTAGGTTTAAGATTAGGGTTTGGGTGAGGCATAGCATTAGTGTTAGAGTTACAGTTTGAATTAGGGTTATGGATACGTTTAGGGTAAGGGTTAGGTTTAAGGTTTGTGTTAAGGATATGGTTTGGGTTGGGTTAGGAATAGGTTTAGGTTTAGGTTTAGGGTTACGGTTAGGTTTAGGGTTATAGTTAGTGTTAAGTTTAGGGTTAGGGATGGGGCTAAGGTTAGAGTTAAAAGTTGGGGATAGGGTTAGGCTTAGAGTTAGGTATAGGTTCAGGGTGAGTAATAGGGGAAAGTTTAGGGTTAGGGTTAGGCCTAAGGATAAGGTTAATGTTAGGGTTAGTGATATGGTTAGTGTTAGGGATAGGGTTAGGTTTAGGTTTAAGGTTAAACTGGGGATGGGGTAGGTTCAATGTTACGGGTAGTGTTTGTTTTAGGGTTAGGGATAGGTTAAGGTAAGGGTTAGGGTTAGAGTTAGGATTAGGTTTACGGTTAGGGATCAGACAGGTTAGTTTTACGGATTGGGTTAGGATTAGGGATTAGGTTAAGTTTAGGATTAGGGATAGGGTTAGGGTTAGGGATAGGGTCTTAGGGTTAATGTAAGCATTACGGTTAGGATTAAGGTTAGGGATAGTGTTCAAGTTAGGGTGACTATTAAGGTTCAGTGTAGGGTTAGACTTAGCCTTAAGGTTAGGGTTAGGGTTATGGATAGGGTTAGAGTTAAGGTCAAAGTTAGGGTTAGAGATAGGATTAGTGTTAAGGTTAGAGATAGGACTAGGGTTAGGGTTAAGATTAGGGTTATTTTTAGGTTTAGGCATACAGTTAGGGTTAGGATTGGCGTCAGGATTACGATTACATATAGGGTGAGGGTTCTGGTTAGGTTTCTGGTTAGGTTTAGGATTAGGGTTAGGGATACGGTTAGAGTTAGTGTTTGGGATAGGGTTAGGGTTAGGGTTAAGGTTGGGGATATATTTAGAGGTAGGGTTAATGTTAGGGCTAGTGTTAATTTTAGATTTAAGGATAGGCTTAGGGTTAAGGTAAGGGTTATGGTTAGAGTTAGGATTGGGGTTAGGGTTAGGGATAGGACTTGGGTTAGGTTTAGGAACTGGGTTAGGATTAGGGATTAGGATAAGGTTAGGGTTAGGATTAAGTTTAGGGTTAGGGATTTGGTTAGTTTTAGGGTTATTGTAAGGGTTAGGGTTAGGGTTAGAAATAATGTTTAGGTTAGGGTGAAGGATAAGTTTCAGGATAGGGTTAGGGTTAGGGTTAGATATAGGCATAGGGTTAAGGTTAGTCTTAGGGTTAGGATTATGGTTACAGATAGGGTTAGTGTTCCAGTTAGGTTTTGGGTTAGGATTGGGATTAGAGTTAGGGATACGGTTAGAGTTAGTGTTAGGGATAGGGTTAGGGTTTGTTTTAGTGTTAGGGTTATTAGGGTTATGGTTAGGTTTAGGCTTAGTTTTAGGGATAGGATTAGCGTTATGTTCAGTATAGGTTTTGAGTTAGCTTTAAATTTAGGGTTAGGATTAGAGTTAGAGAAAGGTTTAGGGTTAGGATTGAGGTAGGGTTAGAGTTAGGGTAAGGGGTAGGGTTCGGGGTAGGACTAGGGTAAGTGTTAGCATTTGGGTAAGGATTAGGTTTAGGGATAGGGTTAGGGTTAAGCTTAATCTTAGGTTTCAGAATAAGTTTAATGTTAGGTTTAGGGTTAGGTTTAGGGATGTGGTTGGGGTCAGGGTAAAGGTTAGGTTGGGTGTAGGATTAGGTTTAAGGATAGGTTTAGGGTTACAGTTAGATTTAAGGTGAGTGTTAGTGTTAGTGTTAGGGTTAAGGTTTGGGATAGGGTGTGGGTTAGTGGTAAGGTCATGGTTAGGATTAGGGATAGGATTAGGGTTAGGCTTAGGGTTAAGTTTAGAGTTACAATTAGTGTTACTGTTAGTGTTAGGGATAGGACTAGGATTAAGGTTAATGTTTGGCTTAGGGGTTAGTGTGAGGGTTAAGTTTTGGGATAGGGATAATTTTAGGGTTAGGGTTAGTGTTAGGGTTAGGGATAGGGTTAGGGTTAGGATTAGGGTTAGTGTTAGGTTTAGAGTTAGGGATAGGGATAGGATTAGGGATAGGGTTAGGGTTATGGATAGCTTTAGGTTTGGTTTAGGGTTAGGGTTGGGATAGGGTTAGGTATAAGCTTAGGTTTAATGTTAGGGAAAGGGTTATTGTTAGGATTATGGTTAGGCCTAAGGATAAGGTTAGTGTTAGGGTTAGTGAAAGTGTTATGGTTAAGGATAGGGTTAATGTTAGGCATATGGTTAGTGTTAGGGATAGGGTTAGGGTTAGGATTTGCTTAGGGTCAGGTTTAGGGTTAAGGTTATGGTTAGATTTAGTAATAATGTTAGGTTTAGGTTTTGTAAGGGATAGGCTTATTATTAGGAATAGGGTTGGTGTTAGGATTAGGGATAGGGTTAGGGTTAGGGATAAGATTAGGGTTAGTGTTAGAATTAGGGTTAGGGATAAGGTTAGGACTGGGTTAGCGTTAGGGTAGAGTTACAGTTAGGGCTCAGTTTGGAATAGGGTTAGAGTTAGTGTTAGAGTTGTGGTTAAGGATAGTTTAAGGGTTAGTATTAGGATTACTATAGGATTAGGGTTGGGGTAGGGCTAAGGTTCGTGTTAAGCTTTGGTCCTCTGGATACAACTTGAATTTCATCTTCCTTTCTGAGGCCTAGCATCAGATATTATACTTCTGTCTCAGCTCTTTGGAAAGAGGTTAAGTCAAAAGCTTCCTCAGAATGTGAGAAAGAGCATTAAAATACCTTTTACGGTTCCTGCTTTGATCAAACAGAGTGAGATTCATTTGGTGGCTAATGCCACAAAACAGAAGAGTGGATCACCTGACTTTTAAAAAGAGTGTCAAGATAAGCTAATGGGAGAAAAATAATCTTCAAACAATGGTGCTAGTAAAACTGGATAGCCACATCAAAGGAAAGAATTTTTTTTATTAGAAGAAGTATTTCATTAGAGCTTCAACATATTCAGTAACACACTCCAGAGCAAGGATACATCTCTTTCAAAAGTGGCTGTAAATTTTTAGGTTCACAGTTGAATTGATACATTTATGCAATATTGAACACAGAACAAACCCTGTAAGATATAAAATTGAATGAGTTTTTACCCTTTAAAGAAGATATCCATTTCAAGATATGCTGTTTCCTACATTTTTTCAAATATTATTATTATTTTTTTAGAAGAAGCATACCATTACAAGTTGGATTGTATAACTGTATTAATTTAACTATAAACCTAAAAGTGATGCTCATGTAGTGTGCATTTAAATTTTTAGGTTTATAGTTAAATTAATACAGTTATACAATATTGTACTCTGTATAAACTGTTTAAGACATAAAATTAAATGAGGTTTCAAACTTTAAAAAAGATCTACATTTCATTATTAAAATACAGTTTCATACAGAAAAATTCATTTTTAATACAATTGACACTAAGATGCACATGAGTTTCTAATCTCTATATATGTGATTATGACTAGTTAAAGTCGGTCACTTTCTGAGCTCCTTGGCATCTGAGCATGGATAAAAAGTCATCAGGTAGATTTCAACGGTAATGTTTTTCATATCTACTAATTATTAAGGAGCAAATTTTATGCTTTGAAGAATTAATTAAAAAAAAAATTTTTTTGTTTTTTTCACACGCACTTCCCAGATAGCATCCTCCCATAGCCTCCCTCCCCCAACTAGAGCCCTTATACTCTGATATCCCTGCTGTCTGCTGTGTTGTTGGCACCCCCAGCCATTTCCTACTACTTGCCCTTCTGGTGAATCTAGTCAGCCTATCTAGAGGTCTTTGTTTAGGAGGGTCAGCTGTTCCTCATCTAGCAGTAATGGGGTGACAATATTCCTTTGGATAAGATTAGGGTCTGGTGTTCATTTTCCCACTTCTATGCTGGGTTACTATCTGGGAGTCCCTTTGGCCACCATGGCCAACAACTCAAAAGAAGGTATCCCTTGTCTGGCATTGTTGTTTGTTATGTAGCCTTTAGCTATAAATATAGACTCTTAAGAAATTATATTGGTCTCTTTAATCTTTGGTTATACTTTCCTTTGGGGGGTTTAAAGCCATAGAGTTGGTCCAGAAACACAGATTTATTTCCAGTCGTAAGGTCTTTGAGGATCTGTTCCTCAGGGGTCACACGGGCTTGGGAGGAGCCCCTGGCTCCTTTCTTTTACGAGTTCCATCTATGTGAAGATAAGTCAAAGGTCCTGCTCGACAATGGTTGGCTTCACTTGGAATATGGAGGAAATGATTCCTCTGTGTTGACCCTCCTCTTTCTAGACTGGACACTGGTTCAAGTCCATCTGGTGGGGGTCTCCTCGGCCTCCTTGATCAAGAGGACAGGTGACCCATCACCATTATAGGACATTTTGAGAGACACTCATAGTCTCCTGGAACTAGTCGACCTAGGAAAGCAAGGAGAAAAAAGTGTCCTTTATGTCCCTCTGACCAAATTATTATAGGCCTCAAAGTATGTCTGTTAAACACCCAAGAAGGTTAGTTCCACCAGTCTGGTATTTTTAATTACTGTGTGTCATGTAGATTAATCTTGGACAGAGACCAATTGTACTCAGATAAACCTTATCTAGACATATATTTCTTGATCTGCTATGTATAATTTGTCAGTAGGTTGTAGGAGTAATATAGTTCCCTGTGGTTTTCAAAACTAGCTAGGCATTGTTTATCTCTCGCATTGTCTCAACCTTCCATCACGGTTTTCCCACTTAAGGTGCCCCAATTTCCCCCCCTTTCTCCTTACTAATATCCTTCTCCTATGGTCCTACCTCTCCTGAGCACCTTCTTTCCCTTTGTCCCCTATGTTCCTTGTATACCCTTCCCTCCCCCCTACCTTAAACTAACCCAATAGTTATCCATATCTCCCTTATTAAGGCCTGTTTCCTACTGTTCTTCTCTTTCAGGTTATTTCTTTTCCTTTTTACCTCACTGTTTCCTTACCCTTGTCCTGGTTCCTGCAGTTATGTCTGTTTGCATACTTATTTATCAGAGTCTGATCCTAGGATCCACATATAAGGGAGAACATATGTCGATTTTTTTTCTGAGTCTGTGTTACGTCACTTAGTGTACAGTTTCTAGTTCCATCCATTTACCTGCAAATTTCATGATTTCATCTTTCTTTACTGCTGAGTAAAACCCCATCATATAAATGAACCATATTTTCATTATCCACTCATGAACTAATGAACACTTAGGTTACTCCCATCTCTTAGCTATTGTGAAAAGAGCAGCAACACACATGGATGTACAAGTTTCTCTACAATAGGATGAGTTCTTTGGGTATATGCCAAGGAGTGGTATAACTGGGTCAAATAATAGGTTCATTTTTAGTTTTTTAAGAGTTCTCCAGACTGCTTTCCATAGGGGTTGAACCAGTTTGAAATCCCACTAGCAATGGATGAGTGTTCCCCTTTCCCCACACCCTCTCCAACATTTGGTATCATTTGTTTTCTTGATCTTAGCCAGTCTGACTGGGGTAAGGTGAAATCTTAAAGTGGTTTTAATTTGCATTTCCCTAATTATTAGTCATGTTGAACATCTTTTAAGATGGTCTTAGCCATGTTTTCTTCTTCTTTTGAGAATTCTCTGTTCAGCTGCTTAGTCCATCTTTTAATTGGGTAACTTCCTGTCTTGATTCTCTGTTTTTTGAGTTCATTATATATTCTGGATATATATTCTGAATGTGTTAATAATTTCTA
>NW_008334864.1:332127-334679 GCF_000622305.1 Nannospalax galili | reverse complement strand
GAGCTCTTTAATATCTTTGGTCAGGTTTATTCTGAGATATTTTAATTTTTTTGCAGCTATTGTGAATGGGAATGTTTCCATGTGCTCTTTCTCTGATTTCTTGTTATTGTTATGTAGAAAGGCTATACACTTTTGTAGGTTAATTTTGTAACCTGCCAATTTACTGAACATGTTAATAATTTCTAGGAGTTTTCAGGTGGAATTTTTGGTGTCCCTTAGATGTGATATCATATCGTCTGCAAAAACAGATAATTTGATCTCTTGTTTTCCAATTATACTCCTTTAATTTCCTTCTCTTGTCTTATTGCTCTTGCAAGAGTTTCAAGTACTATGTTAAAGAGAAGTGGAGATAAAGGACAGCCTTGTCTGGATCCTGATTTCAATGGGAATGTTTCCAGATTTTCTCCATTTAGAATGATGTTGGCTGTGGGTTTGTTATATATGGCTTTAATTATGTTGTTGAGGTATGTTCCCTCCAGTCCAATTCCCTCTAGGACTTTGAACATAAATGCATGTTGAATTTTGTCAAAGGCCTTCTCTGCATCTATTGAGATGACCATGTGGTTCTTGTCTTTGAGCCCCTTTATATGATTTATGATGTTTATTGACTTACGTATATTGAACCATCCCTGCATCTGTGGGATAAAGCTGACTTAATCATGATGGATGATCTTTTTTGATGTGTGTCTGTATGTGGTTTGCAAGGATCTTGTTGAGAATTTTTGCATCTATATTTGTTAAGGATATGGGTCTACTGTTTTCTTTTTCGGTTGTATCTTTACCTGGCTTTGGTATTAGAGTGATGCTGGCTTCATAGAAGGAATTTCGAAGTTCTCCCTCCATTTCTATCTTTTTGTAAGTAGTATGTAGTATTGGATGGAGATCTTCTTTAAATGTCTGATAGAATTCTGCTGTAAATCCATCTGGTCCTGGGATTTTTTTAGTCTGGAGTTTCTGTATTATTATTTCAATTTCTTTTTGTGTTATGGGTCTGTTTAAGTTGTTAATCGCTTTTTGGTTTAGTTTTGGTGGCTCCCATGCCTTTAGATATCCGTCCATTTCTTTTAGGTTTCAAATTTAGTAGCACATTGGTTTTTAAAGTATTCCCTTATAATGTTCTGTGTCTTTCTTGTGTCTGTTGTGATGTTTCCCTCTTCATCTCTGATTTTTTTTATTTGGAGGCGCTCTTTCTTCCTTTTTGTTAGCTGGGCTAGCAGCCTCTGTATCTTCTTCATCTTTTCAAAGAACCAGCTCTTGGAATTGCTGATTCTTTGTATTCTCTTTGTTTCAATTTCATTAATTTCTTCCCTGATTTTTGTTATTTTTTTCTTGTCTGCTTAGTTTGGGTTTCGTTTGCTGTTGCTTTTCAAGTGTGGTGAGTTGCAATGTTAAGTCATTTATTTGTATTCTTTCTGATTTTTTTATGTAGGCACTTAGAGCTATAAACTTCCCTCTAAGGACCACTTTCAGCATGTCCCAGAGGTTTTGTCATGTTGTATTGTCCTTTTCATTTAATTCCAGGAATACTTTTATTTCTTTCTTAATTTCTCTTTTGATCCATTGATCATTCAGGAGTGTGTTGTTTAATCTCCATGTGTTCATATGGTGATTATGGCTTCTTCCGGTGTTGATTATAAGCTTCATTGCATTGTGGTCTGATAGAATGCATGGAATTATTTCAGTCTCTTTGAACTTTTGAGTTTGTTTTGTGCCCCAGCATATGGTCGATGCACTACTGAGTAGAAAGTATATTCTTTGGTGGTTGGGTGGAATATTCTGTGTATATCTGTTAGGTCCATTTCATGTAGTATGTCATTTAATTCAGATGTCTCTCTGTTAACTCTGTGTCCTGTTGACTTATCTAAGGAGACAATGGGGTATTAAAGTAATCTACTATTAAAGAGTTGGGGTTGATCTGGGTCTTAAAGTCCTTTAGTATTGTTTTTATGAAGTTGGGTGCACCAGAGTTTGGTGAATATATGTTCATGATTGTAATATCTTCTTGATTCATTCTTCCTTTGATCAAAATGAAGTGGCTTCTTTGTCCCTTCTGATTAGTTTTAGTTTAAAGTCTATTTTGTCGATATTAGAATTGCTATGCCTGCTACTTTCTTAGTGCCATTTGCTTGGTATATTTTTTCCATCCTTTCACTTTGAGATAGTGCCTGTCCTTGAAGGTGAGATGAGTTTCTTTCAGACAACGAAATGATAGGTTTTGTTTCTTAATCCATTCACATAGTCTGTGGCTTTTGACTAGGGAGTTCAGTCTGTTAATATTTGAAGTTACTAATGAAAGATGAGTATTTAATCCTGTCATTTTTATTTCTGTTTACATACTTGATATAGCTGTACTTTTCCACAGTTATATCTTCACAGGATTTCTTTCCACAACTCCTTGGGTATAGTCATTCTTTCTTCAGCTCTTTGTGTTGCCTCAAGAAATCTCTGGAGGGCTGGGTTTGTAGACATGAATTCTTCCAGCCTACTTATGTCATGGAATATTTTTCTTTCCCCTTCGACTATAAAAGACATTTTGGCTGGGAAAATAATCT
>NW_008334864.1:309394-331200 GCF_000622305.1 Nannospalax galili | reverse complement strand
CTGGTTCATCTAAGCTTCCGGTTCTCTCTTTTGATTTTATTTTGGAGTGGCTGGATTGCATTTGTCTTCAAGAGTTCCCACAGAGGCCCAATTCAGATGAGGGTCAGATGTTTTCAGGGTTTCTCCTAAGGTCTGGATCCCTCCATGACCGATTTTGGCCTCAGGAATTTGGGGGTTGGACTGGCCTGGGAGCCTGGCCCAGGAACGATGCTTGTCTAGGGCAGCAGTTGGCCATGCCATCCAGAGATGCAAAGGCAGATGGGGCGGGAAAAGGCCCCAAGGATTCCTGGGGACTGCACTAAGGAGCTGGGTTCATCAGGATGCAAAGGATCAGGAAGAGGAAGGGTCAACCCCAGTGTCCCAGAAAGAGGCTGGCCAGTGGTGCAGGCTGAGGGAAGCAGAGGGAGGTGAGGGCAGGGCCAGGCACAGAAGCAGTGCTCCTGGGGCCCAGAGAAGGCACTACATTGGTCTGGATGAAAAGGATCAGGAATCAGTATTGGTTCCCCAGGTGTCTGGGCCACCAAGACAAGGAATGGGACAGGACTCAAATGAGGAGAGACTGGTGGGGGAGATGGGAGGGTGAATCAGGAAGAATATTTATACAACATTTTCATTCACTGCAGTGTTAAGTCCATTCTTCAACTTTTAGAAGAAAACAAGGGCTTTCTTCATGACTTTTGATTTGTCAATGGATCCGTAAATAGAATACAGAATTATTGCCTAAGGAAAATAGATACATTATGTTTATCAAAATTAAACATTTTGTACATCAAATTTTATGATCAAGAAAGTGAGGTTGCTCTCTGCTTCCTGTGCCTGCTTGAGATATAGGTCACTTGGCTTTCTGCTCCAGCCACCTCTGCGGCCATGTTTTCCCCACCATTATAAACTCTTACTCCTGGAACCATGAACTCAAAATCTTCCTTCTATGTGTCCCCTCGTTTTTGGAATTAGGACTTTTAACTATCTCCCTGCTGAGAGCTCTTTCATGGGTTAGAACTCTCTTCAAGTAAATATTAAGATTAAGAATTGAATGAGTCACAGATGGAAAGTCAAAGCAATCAATCTCATATAATCCACAAAGACCTTTATTATTCAGTGAGTCAGTAGGAGGTGACTACTGATCAGCAGGAGTTTGCAATATCTATGCTGGCCAAACAGCAGAAGACCTTAAGTACTTCTGTTATATAAACAGAGTCGTGGGGTTTGGTTAGAGGATGTAGGGTCTACATTGTTCCCCCCAAAATTTTCTCAGGAGGGATTGTAGGAGAATATTTAGGGTCTGCATTCTTTACCAATAGGGGTTTTGGATGGTCTTGATTACAGAACTTCATTGTTGGGGATTATGAGGGTCCTGGATGAGTTTGTTTGCAAAGCAAGAATTGATTATGATTTGGGGCTAATGGAGGTCTCCCTTCACCTTCGTTATGGAGTTCTTATGACAGCAACGGAAAAATAACTAATACAGAATTTGTTATCACAGAGGGTTATTACTGTGGAGAACTTGACCATGTTTATTTTTGGAGGAATGTGGAAGACTTTGGATGTTTGTACAAGAAAGAAGGTGAATGCTGTAAGCATATCTTAATGGGTAATTCTAGTAGGAAGCTGGAAGAAAGTAGTGCTGACAGCAAAGAGGTTACAGAGGGATATAAGGACTTAAACAGCAACTAGGATGTTTTGGAAAAGCATCTGGATACCATCTGCCCACAGCCTAAGGATTTACCTGAAGCCAAGTTGAAAAGTAATGGACTCATTTTTAGGTGGAGGAAATTTCAAGACAATCTAATGTAGAAATGGCGATGTGGTTATTAATGGTGAAAACTATGCAGATCTCCAGTGAGAAAAGTAAATGGAG
Organism: Nannospalax galili; assembly: GCF_000622305.1. Lineage (NCBI taxonomy): Eukaryota > Metazoa > Chordata > Mammalia > Rodentia > Spalacidae > Nannospalax > Nannospalax galili. Next base: position 329,342 of record NW_008334864.1, on the reverse strand, counting down.
CAGAAAGAAATGTAAAATGGACAGTTTGGATTGAGAAAGAAGACTAAAACTTAACGTTGAATCCAAAGCCTGTGCTGAAGGAGAGGCTCTTTCTGCTAAGGAGATTAGAGTCATTAAGGAGAGTCTTCTAGATTTGCACTGGAAAAATGCAAGGAGTACCTTCAGAGCATGATCACACCCAGATAAATCTCCAACTTCTGAAGGTAAAAAGTCTTAAAAAGGTTCCTACTACTAGAAAACTGCTATGGATAAAAGCTGCTAATGGGGATGAAGCAGACTAGGGTCCATTGCAAGCGGCCAGCAGACCTTCACACTGTTCACATGGTACTGGTTTTAGAGGCATGACAGTTATAAGAGTGAAAAGGTCGTGGGTTCTTCCCCTACAGTTTCAGAGAGCTGCAAAGGCCAGGCAGTGTACAGCAGGGTCATCCCTGCATAAAGAAGTCCCAGACAGACCATTGCACTAAAGTGGGAAGGTGAAGCCTGGTTGGCAAGGGAGACCCCAATTGCTGTAAATGAAAGAGCCATGAGAAATCTGCAAAAATATATTGATACAGTGAGTGCTACCAACCCAGGAGAGAGATGTATGTTGTACAGGGAAAATCTGGGTGGGCTGAGCCTTCTGCCTTTTGGATATAAAGTCCCAGAAGTTGGTCATGGAGCTACTAGATTTGGTGTTTTCCCTGATGGGTTTTGGTCTTATTCTGGCACTCTATTTCCTGACTATGGAAATGCATATTAGGTTTCATTGTATCTTGGAACTATCTAATTTGCCTTTTGATTTTAGAGCCATTTTCATTTAAGAGATTTCTTAGAGTCTCAGGAGCGAGTTTGGACTATGGACTTTTGAATAGTATTGAGACTAGTGAAGACTATGGGGACATTAGATAGTGGACTAAACACATTTTGAATTTTATATAGTCATGAGCCTATGTGGGCCAAGGGTTGGAATGTAGTGATTTGAATGACAATGTCCAACACAGACTCCAAGTATTTGGACATTTTTGTCCCCAGTTGGTGGCACCATTTTGAGAGGTTTTAAGAGGGACTGAAAACGGGGCATGGTGGTGCATGCCTTTAGTCTCAGCACTTGGGCAGCAGAGGCAGGCAGATCTCTGTAAGTTCAAGGCCAGCCTAGTCAATATAGTGAGTTCCAGGCCAGCTGGGGCTACAGAAGACACTGTCTCAAAAAGACCAAGAAAAAAAAAGAGGGACTGTAATGCTGTAGGAAGCATATCACTGGGGGTGTGCTTTGAGTGTGCTTAAGCTTTTCCAGATTTCCAGCTGCTTTCTGATTCCTGTGCCTGCTGGAAAAAGTGATCTCTCAGTTTTTTTCTCCCAGTCACCTCTGTCTCCACGCTCCCCCCACCATTATGGACACTAACCCTGCAAAACCCTAGGCACAAATAAACTCTTCCTTCTATTAAGAAAATAAGGAATAAATTTGGGCTTTCTGGTAAAATCAGGCCTTATGGGTACCAAAGTTCATGTGAGGAGCTTGTTGCAATTCCTTCCTTTGGTAGCCTAGGTCTAAGCAACCCAGGCATTAAACTCATGAGGCATTAAACTCATTCAGAAGCATGTCAGCATTTTCTTCAGGGTGTTAAGTTGCAGCTGTTGTATGTTACTTCCTGTCAGGCTGTGCTCTGAAACCACATCCTGCTATGAAACTTGTCTTCCACAACGACACAGGGGAGATACATCTGTGTACTACAACGTGTTAAAGAGAGTTGGAAATAATAACTTAAATGTGCACAACTGATAGCATGAAAATGGAAGATTAGAAATTGTTTTCCAAGTTGTGTGTGTGTGTGTGTGTGTGTGTGTGTGTGTGTGTATTTCATATCTGCACATGTGCATCTGTGAGTGCACTGGAACATGCATGCCTATTGAAGTAGAGGTCAGAGGTTTACATCAGGTGTATTCTGCTATTGCTCTTTCTCTATAGGTTTCATTTTTGTTGATAGTGGTGGTGGTGGTAGTTTTCCTTTTGGTTTTAAGATTTGTTTATCATAGGATCTCTTATTGAACAAGTTCTCACCAACTGGCTAAACTAGCCAGCCAGAAAGTGTAGGAGACCAAGATGGCTGGACTCAGTACAAGGTGGGCCTGAACTTTTAAGCAGGCTACAACCTCTGCTAAAAGGGACAATGCACTGAAAACAGAGTCTCACATCCCTGTTATTTGGAACATTGCAATGACTAGCAGAAGGGAACTGGCCAGGTTAAAAGACTACAGTCTCTTTGTTCTAAGAAAAACATCTTCACTTCCTTGAGCTAGAGGTGAAAAACAACCTAATCAATAACACCAAGTAGGTATGTTACTAAAATGAAGACATCTTAGTTAATAAGCCCTGACACATTCCCTGGTCTTTTACAAACGACCCTCTGCTCACACTAAGTATTGATCAACCTATGTGACACATAATATAATCACCCTTTGTCTTTGTCTGAATTGAAATTTACATGTACCCTGGACCCTGCATATACCCACTAGCCCCTCTTTGGTATATAAGCTTGTTATTAGAGAATAAAGTTGGCTTTCCTGTAAAGGAAAACATAGGCTCCAGAGAGCCATTTCTCTGTCCCAGGAGTGAGACTCCCCCACTGAGCAAGGCAGACTTGGGTCTCTGCAAGAGATCTCTGGAGACCCGCTAGTCGTCCACCCTCTTCTGTACCACCAAATACTCCCAGTTCCAATGCTAGGGACACAGGCATGTGCCATACTTAGCTTTTACATTTGTTCTGGGAACCAAACTTGGGACCTCAAACATGTATGGCAGGCACTCTACCAACATACCATTTCCCCAGGTAACTGTCTTCATATTAAGAATGCAGTGATGGTCTTCATGTCTGATTCTCATGATTGAAAAGGGAACTCCTCATCACTATTTTCTGGCAACAAACGATCAGAATTTTTCCGTGAAAGTCAAGAAAAGGCCTAACTCAGCGATTAAGAGCACTTGGTGCTTTTGCAAAAGAACCAGGTCCACCAGATTCCCATATTGGGCAGCACACGATTGCATGTGACTACAGCTCTAGGAGATCCAATGCCCTCTTTTGGATTCTTCTGACACCTGTACTCATGCATGCACATAATTAAAAATAAATTTAAGGAAGGAAGGAAGGAAGAAAGAAAGAAAGAAAGAAAGAAAGAAAGAAAGAAAGAAAGAAAAAAGAAAGAAAGAAAGAAAGAAAGAAACTGGAGTCCTCAGATTTCAGAACTAGATGTTGCACAGAGTTGATGCCCATAGAGTCAGCAGTAGAATCTGGTGAGTTTGTCACACTGATTAGCAATACAGTATCCACAACTTAAAGAAAAAGAGGTTTAGTGGAAAATCTTGACAGTAATCATAAAAAAGTACAAGAAAGTAATAATGACTTTATCCTCTTTACTTTTGGAAAAAATGAATAGTACAAAGGACACAAAATCATCACCAGAGATCAATCCTTTGAAACTTCAGAGTTGAGGGGAGTACTCATAATGAATCTACTTAAAAAACACTTTCTGAGAAGCAGAAAGTAAAGGATAAGAAATACTTTGAATATTTAAAAAGAAATTCAAATGTAAAAAATGAATGTGCTTTTGAAAAATTTAAAATGTTTACCCTAAATATTTATTTGATTTTGTAAATAAATATTGACAAATATAGCCATACCCTTTTCAAGATTACTTAGAAAGTTAATGGGGGAAATATGAAAGAAAATAGAATTAATGCCTAAGAAAAAGAAGGAAATATTGACAATGCAAACATATGATGTGGGTTTCGTGTTCAGAGAACAGGTAGAGCACCACAAAAATAGGCAACCTAATTTTGTTGTGGGCTACAAAATTAAGTAGTCATGTATTAACTAAGATGTACAAATGCCCAGAAAGCATATGAATAATGTTCAATATAATTTGTCATTAAAGAAATGCAAATCAGGAGGCTGGCGCGATGGCTCAGCTGTTAAGAGCACTGGCTCCACTTGCAAAAGACATGGGTTCAGTTCCCACATGGGGCCTAACAACTACCTGTAACTCTAGTTCTAAGGGATCTCACGGCCTCTTCTGACCTCCACAGGCATTGCATGACACGGGTGCACTTGCATACATGCAGGCAATACATTTGTACACACATAATAAAAATAATAATTAAATATTTTTAAAGAAATGTAAATCAGAGTCAAAATGATCTCTCACTTCACTGCTACAATAGTTTTAAAGAAAAAGATAACAAGCTGTCACATGAATTCTCTTGAGGAGTTGTAAAGAAAACGTCTATTAACTCCACATGGAAAGGGCACTGAAAAAGAAAGGATTTTGTGCAAGTCTAGTGTTATGAACCAATGAGTTTGGTCAGGTGACATACACAAGCATGGGTAAATCAACAGTAGCTACAACACTGGGAAACCACCTGGGCAATTTGTGGGCAACTTCAGCACAGAAAAGTCCAACCCACAGCATGGAAGACCCATGAAAAGATGTATCTCTGAAAAGTTCCCCATCCACAGTCAACCCCTAATCTCTACATAAACTCAGGGATGGGAGGTACCTCATGAGAATCCTGTAAAGGCTCATATGCCTTGTGAGCCCAGCCAGCCCCATCCACTTCTCCTCTTCCTTCACAAATGAATGTTAATTGGCCCCATTTCATGATGATCTCAAGGAGGTGATCACTACTGCTCTGATTCAAGATGACAATGGTTATGTCCAAATTAGCAGAATAAGCTGGTGAAAATGTGGAGAAACTGGGACTGTCATATGAGAACTTTAAATGTAGCAGCCACTGTGCAAACAGCTCCAAACAGAGATGAAGAGTGAGTCAGGTGACCCTGCATTCCCACTGCTGAGCATGCACTCACAATGCTAAAGAGATTCAGAGAGTTCCCTGTAACAGCACAATAGGCAATTTGTGGAAACAAATCAAATATGCATGAATAGATGAATACATCAATAATTATGGCATAAAAATACACAGTACTATCAAACAGTCACAATATGGAGTTATGGAGCCAGAGATAGGGCCTTGAATGCCAGCATTGAGGAACCTGGGGTAGGATATTTCTATATCTTTAAGGGCAGCCTGGACTGTAAATTTAGAACACTGTTTCAGGAAACAAATAAAATAATAATAGCAATAATGATAAATAAAGCATAAAATAAAATAAAATTCTTATGCAAGCTAAAACATGCAAACCTGAAAACATGAAACAAAAAAAAATGGCACATGTTTGAAATTTCCATTCTTATGAAGTACATAGAACAGGCAAATTCGTAGAGAAAAGAAGTAGATTATAAGTCAGCAGGGCTGAGGGTCAACAGTCACAGCTTTAGTTCAAGTGATAAAATCTGGAAATAGCAGTAGCTGCACAACTGGTTCTAACTAAGGGCATTTATTTGTATGCTTAACTGGTTAGGACTGTGTTTTACAAACATTTTACTATTTAAAACAGTCTTTAGGGGTGAAGATAAAAACATATCCATTTAATCAGATAATGTTTTCTATACTCACATGGAGACCTCTCTAAACCTTTTGGTAAAACATACAAGGGTTAATAGACAAGAGATGGACCAGGAGCAGACTCCATGCTTGCATGCTCTCCCTTGAGCCTCAAGAGACATTCCTAAGGAACTCCTTTGAAATTTTGGAGGCACATGGTTCCTCTGAAGTTGCCCATCCTCTGGATGCACGGTACTCCCAACTGAAAGAGTTTCTAGGACAAATCTGAACACTCCCTAATCTCACTCTACACTGGATGAGGACTGGAGACTTGGAGAGATACAGTGAATAAGAGGATGCTCTGAAGCTTAGAGGTCCTAGAGGTCAAGGCCAACAATTGCCCAGGTATCAGGCCAGCTCACAGCATTTGGAGCCTGGTCACCATATTTGTCATAGCCCTAAATCTGCTAATAAGGGCAGATACCAGCTCAAAATCAAGCCATTGTTAATATCTAAGGCTAACTTTAAATCATAGAAATTATAATTTACTCTTTTCTCTATGACAGGAAATACAGTCACCAAATCAAGGTCACAAAAATCATGGGTAGCAGATACAGAGTACAAGATATCTGCCTATACCCACAGCTCCAACCTCTCCACCTTGGAGGCCTTATCAGGTGTTTGTGGAATAGAGGGGGACTTTTGGTTCTGGTTCTTTGATCTTAGGTATTGACTTCTTGGAGAAGGAGTCTGGACCAGGAAGCAACAGCAAATGGACAATTATTTTGTAGTGTAGAACTAAATCACCTGCTTCAACAGAATCTTCCCAATCCATACTATCTCTCACTAAACTTGAAATCACATGTTCCTGGTGTGCTGGTGTCTTTAGTACTGAAAGGTAAAAGAGTGACTTTTCATTCTCCCACTAGACCTTACAACCAGCACAGACAATTTGTAGCCAACTTCCAATACTCTTGTCATCAATGAAGAAAGAAATGGATAATGAATCAATAAGTGATAGGGTGAGTGGATGAATGAATGAATGACCAAAAATGTGGAGATAGGAACAAACTCTCAGAGTCCTATTAGGCCTGGACACATCTACACTGTACCTTCTGGAAACTGAGACTCAGTCAACCTTCTGCCAATTGATGCTAAGCTGACAGAGAAACCACAGCACATGATGATCCTGGGGCTGCTGAGATGGGGGGAGGGGGTGCTCCCAGGGAGACAATGGTTCAGTTTCAGACACAATCACTTGGGTCTTAGTCTGCAGAGTCTTGAAAGTCACTTAAACCCACACCGTTCCTGTCATCAACCTTTATGGTTGTTTCTACTTATTCTCTGCCACTCACCACTGACTCTTGATTCAGGCAGGACTGCCCTGCTCATCTTGATGTTCTCTTACCTTTTCCACATGAATGGCTGACTGTCCTATTCTCTTCCCTACCCAAGTAATAATAAAGGGCACAGAAATCAGTAGAGACAGCTACTCTAAGGCTCCATAATGTTCTAGTGCCCCCTGCTGTGAATGAGCTTGCACTGAGAGCCCCCTGAGACACCTCTGGAGAGATGTTCACTCCACATATGCCAGGCAGGCCTAAGGGAACCACATTTCTAGTAGTCACCCTGATTCCTTCACTCCTGCCTGTGTTAGAGATGTGAGCATTCTCCATTTGGCAAAGGAGACTTTCCATCTCCTTTGGATGATCTGGGTGCTGTGGGCCTCTATGTTCCTCCTTGAATTTGCAGTATGTTGCTGAGAATCAACTATGGGCAAAAAATCAAGGCCTTGTGAACTGCGAGAAGTCAGAGATGGCTCTGCCCTCTCCTTTGATATTAATGTAGTGGGTCCAGACCACAGATTCTGAGGGAAGCTAATTCTTTACCTGATCACAGGCCACCTCATCTACATCGACTTTTTTCCACCTTCATCTAGAAATCTGAAAGCCTTAGTCAGCTTTGCATTTCCATGCATTGGTAACTCTTCTCTTGCTACCCCAGGTGTGACCTCCAATGACGACTGTCTTTATTAGGTAAGCACTTTCATTGACTATTTTCTCCTGGAAATGTCACTGGAGAGAATAGTATTTGTGTTGTTTCTGTTGGTTTGCTTGCTTGCTTGTTTGTTCAGACAGGTTCTCATCATGTATCCTATGTTATTGCTGAACTCACTATGTAACCCAGGCTGGCCTTGAGCGTTGGCAATCCTTCTATCTTAGTCTCTTGAGTGCTGGAATTAAAAGTGTGTGTCACCATACTGGACTGAGAATGGGGTATCCTTGAAGAACAACTATGAGATCAAGCTTGAGTTTATCTATATTCCTTGATGCTGCAGCAAAGATTGGTTAATCCTTCCCTCATACAAGAATGTGTGTTGTAGAAATAGCCCCATTCTGTTTAAATCCCAGCTATAATTCTTAGTATTCTGGCCCTTGACAAAGAACTTGACCACTTTGATCCTCAGTCTTGTTACATTAATATGGGTATTCTGTCTACCTCAAAAAGATGTTAAAGAAATCTAACAAGTTATCAGATATATAGCAGCCAGTACAAATCCCAAACAAGAAAGGTGCCACATCATCCCCTTTCTGCCCTCAGTCTCAACTTGCTCTGACCATCAGGGATGATTTCCACTGTAATTGGTCCAAGGCCCTGATTTCTTTCAATTATACTAATTTTACCGAAATTTAATCATGGTAACCTTTTGTCAGAATATATGTATATAATGAAAAATCCTAAAATGATTGATGACGTTTTCAGAGTCCACGGACTCTCACAATTTGAACACACTTGTAAGCAGCCTACAAACCAGCTTACTTCACAATTATCTCTCCCTCTCCTTCCTATCACTTCCCTACAAATAGCAATAACAATCATCTATCTATCTATCATCTATATCTGGCATCTTTTCACTCAGTCCTGTTCTGTGTGATTCATCTGTGTTGCTGCATTTCCTTCTGCTGTGTTCATTATCAGTGCTGTCTTATCCTATTCCATGGCATCAACAGCATATTTTAATGATCATACATCAAGCTATCAGCAAGCAGAGAATGAGTGACAAGAGACCTCTCCTAAAACTCACTGTTTCACAGAGGCAGCAGGAAAGTGATGCTGGATGACCAGCAAGGTGAGACTCTGACCTGTGATACTGAGTTCACTGATGGCTGCTTATACTTTTCAGATGCCTGAGTTGCATGTTCTCCTGAAACACAGTACCCAGCAACCAAGACATCCAACTCCAGCCTCCTCACTGACACCAACCACGGGTCTTTAGTCAGAAGTTAAAAAGAAGTGATGTGTATGTCAAAGGCCTTTTCGGAACTCACACCAAGAGACATGAACTGGTCTTGATAGACCTTAACATATATAACGGAATGCAAGAAATCTGGTATTGGGGCTATAAGGGGGTGCAGATACGGACAGCGTCCAAATATTTTCCAGATGTATAGAATGAAATTTGCAAAAATTCAATTTAAAAAAGGTACAGAGTATTTAGAAATAAACTCAACAATAGAAATGCAATATCTAGTCAATTTTCCAATGAGCAATTTGGTATCTAAATAAATGGTTATTACATAAAATTAATAAGTTGTTGGGGGAAAAATAATTGATGCAACCTGTGTTATTCTCTGCACTGTTGATGCATTCCTAGACTCTCACCCCTCACTAGGAGATCTCTGTGCCCTGAGGACATATTCATTCTCTCTCTCTCTCTCTCTCTCTCTCTCTCTCTCTCTCTCTCTCCCTCTCTCTCTCTCTCCTCTCCAAGCTGTAGCTTCTCCCTTTGGTGTCAATGCATGAAGATATACGATGGAGCTTATAGGAAAGCTAGACTTTCCTAGCATTGAGATTTGGTTGACACAGCTTTAAGAGGGAGACATAGAGCTACTGGCCCTCCAGCTCTCCTGGCCTGGACTTGTTTTAAATTCATCTATTTGGAGATCACTTATTCCTCCTCCCTGTAGGAAATGCAAATTAAATGTACTTCCTTTCATAACAAAGAGTTCAATGAGTAAAAGGCCAGAGCTCAGATCTTTTCTGCTAGCTAGTGAGAACTAGCCCATTCTGTTACTATCTTCTCTACTTGGGCCTTGGCTCCATCCAACTGAGACAATAAAGAAGATCTGTATCAACATTGGTATTCATAACATGCAGAAGGATGCCCTATTAAATAAGACACTTCACATGACACCATAGACTTTCAGAGCCAAGAGGATATTTTATGGACAGTTTTCTTGGTAAGAATCAAGGAGACAAAAGTTTCAGTCCTTTCCTGGAGGTTACAGGTTAAAGTAATATTTAATGGAAGAACAAAGACTTTGAGCCACCTTGGAAACTATGAAATTTTACACAAATACCAACCTTCTAGCTTGAGCTTATTTGTTGATCTTTATAACTTAGCAGTAATAGATAAGGATATTAGACACATGATATTAGTTCATTAGATTATCAAAATGTTCATAACTCAGAACACAATCAAGTGCTTTATACTGAACAATAGAAATTAATTATTATTTCTTTCATATTTACATTTTAAGACTTAAAAATCTCTCCTTTTCATAGTGAACAATGAGATTGATGATGTAAATTAAATTGGTGAAGCATTACAAATACCTAAATTTTTTTAAAAAAGTTATTGAGTAACATTAGAATTTATTGTTCTAGAAATATTTCAATTGCTATCATGAATACATATTATCAATAGAAGTATAATTTAAGAGTACTAATTGTATTATTTTTCTTCTACTTATTTCTAATGTAGACATGCTCATAAATTGTCATGTCATCACACAATCTCACCTACACAATAACAGTTATGTCACTGATAAGTCTCATTATTATTATATTCCACAATAATGTATTTCCATTATTCCAACTATAGAATTAAGTATATTATTTGTTCCTTTAAAAGAAATGAGTATGAGGCTAAGCTCTGACCACTCAGAGCGAGGCACAAGACCACTTTGCCTTAGGAATAAAGTCCCAGTGAGACCCCAACTGAGTGTGTTTGCTTGCTGAATTTACAGCAGTTGTGTACCCTTCTGCAGAAGTAAGGTTTTTCACTTGCCACAATAGTTCAGATTGTGTGGTCATTTTCTTGAGACCCCCGAACACATTTCTAACACCCCAGTCTTGTACAATCACAGTCTTACTTGAATTTTCTATAACTTTGAAGGTTATATCCTTTTCCACTTCAATGCATGAACCCCCTAAAAGAAAATAAAAACAGGAATGGCTATTCCTTTCTCTTTGAAGTCTGATGTGAGGCCACTACACACAGAATAATCAAACCTATACTCAATAATGCACTGGGAGATCTACATACTAGCAACTCTTGCCCTTGAGTAGGATGGGGTCTCAGCACCTTGTAACTTAGGAAATTTACAACTGATACTTTCATGAGCCTGTCTCCAGAAATCCCATTAGAATCAGCTAGGAAGACTTTTTGCCAAATCCATAAGCAAGTTCTAAAGTGCAATGCAAAAGTGAAGATAACATCTTTAATATCTCTGTGGACTTCATTCATGATGGTGCCCAGAAAAGCAAAGATATGGCTTTTCACTGACACAGTTTTCTGGGAATGTGAGAAAGGAGCAGAAGTTTACTCTTCATAAATCATTTAAATCATTTTTAATGAACCCTCAGTTGTCAGTGTTGGGTTTTCCCATTTCTAAAGTGGCTCACCATTTTCATGTTAGTAACTGCTTATTTATTTATGTGAAAGGTATTGTTTTAGTTTGTGTGGTTAAATAAGACCATCTGACTGCCTTAGGTAAAGAAGCCACACAAATCTCCCAGGAACTTCTCAAGCATTTTTGGCCAAGGTTCCAAATAAGTCCACAAAGAAAGAGAGCCTTCCAGGCTTCTGAGAATGTGCTCATAAGAACTTTCAGCAATGTTGACAGCCTGTGCAAGACCCATGCAAACTGAATCAGACAAAAATCCAGCATAGAACTGGGGAAATGGGAAAGAAACCCCAACCTTAGCCGAGGAACTATTGGCAGCTGATCACTGCTGGGTGAGGGAGAGCTGATCTTCTTTAAGGGAGTGATGCTAGACAGGTTGACCAGGCTCCAGGGGATGAACTCACTCCAAGGGACATCTGAGTACACAAACCTGACTAAATAGGACTTGACATACATGATAAAATGCATAAAATCTGGTGGGGGAGTTATGAAAGGGGTGCAGATAGGGGAGGGTTTCAAAATATGATTAAGATGCATTTTACGCAAAAAATTTTAATTAAAATATTCATTAGAAATTACTCAGAAAAGTGTAACTTTTCCCTTTTGTGTGTTTTTGTCTTTTTCTTTCTTTAGGATCCTGGCCAGAGTCTAGACATACTTTCCCTGACACTTAAGGCTTCCTCACTGTCTCTGAAGCTGCTCCAATGCAGCTGCTTGTCTGCCATGTGTCTCTTGCTGCTGACTCCTTGCCTAATTTAAAACCAGGAAAATAATCCACACCTAAGACCATTTAGAGAACACAAATGAGTTTTAATAGGTATTTAAACAACAATAGATGACATGATGTGAGGTGGGTGTAGGGAGGTAGGAGTGGATCTTAGGGGAAATGGGGAGGCATTCTAAATACAAACAGAATTCATAGTATGAAATTTTCAAATAATCTGTTAAAGATATTATTTTTAAAGAAATGGTCTTTTTGAGCTGTGTGTGGTGCTTCATGCCTTTAACTCCAACACTTGGAAAGACACAAAACTTGACTACACCTGTTGTGCCTAGAAAGCTCTTACCTCAATTTCTACCCCTTCTTCAAAATTCAGCTCTTTAAAAGTAGAACAGCAGGGCTGATGAGATGGCTCAACCCACAAAATGTCAGGCTGGGCAAGCTTGACAAGTTCAATCTCTGGAACCCACAGTGGAAGGAGAAAAGCAGAACCAACTGTTAAAAATAAAGCCTGAGGTCAAAAACCCACTGAAATTGTTCAAAAAAAAAAAAAACCAAACAGACATGAGGACAAAGTGTAACTTGGCAAGGTGAATTTTATTTTTTTAAATGGGTGTATTATGTCACTGGGATCCAGCAAGTACCCCTCCACCAGAAGTTTGATAGATTTTCGTTTTGTTCTGTTTTTCCCTAAAGCAAGAGTACTGTGACATTTCCCCATTGGCTGAGGTCTGACCTCATAGTCTTCCTGAGTCAGCTAGTTTGAAATGATTCAGCCCAAAGGAAATGTAGGAAAGGGAAAAGTGGTAGTCAGCTGTGTACTGCCACATTTTCAGAATGCAGCAGAACCATTGTGCAAACAAAATTTTACAATGTGGCAGAGATTAAAAGACTTCAATTCCTTGTCCTAAGAAAAAGTTTATACAGTGGGGGGATACAAAATAACATTACAAATTTTACAGTCCTATGAACGCCATTTGATAGAAAAGATTTGAAGTTTGGAATTGTTTCTCTCACTTCTGTGGCAGAGTGTGCTCACATTCACACACACATAATATACCGTATACATATACCCATAGAGTAATAGCTTTTTAATCTGTTTGTGTGTGTGTGTGTGTGTGTGTGTGTGAGCGAGAGAGAGAGAGAGAGAGAGGTGGAGGGAGGAGCTCACCTGTATCACAGTGTGCATACAGAGGTAGGAAGACATGAGCTCTCTCTCTTTTTACCTATAGGTGAGTTCTAGGGATGAAACTCAAGATTGTCAGGCTTTCAGGTTTGCATTGTCAGGCAGCAAACATCTTTAACCCCTTAGCCATCCACTGGACCCACCCCCCAAAGAGAATGTAGTTTATTTTTTAAGAACTATAAGAGCAAAGCCAAGGCAAGGCAAGGCAACACAAAATTCTTTTTCAGCTGGCCTCTGTGCTCCAGTTTGAGAAGTGAAACTCTTCCCTATGTTCCTCTAACACACTATTGTAATTTGGTTCTTTTGAGGAAGGGTCTCACCATGTAGCTTTGGCAGGCCTGGAACTCTTTATGTACATAGGCTGGCCAGGAACTCATGGAGGTCTAACTGCGTCTGTCTTCCAGAGCTGGGATTAAAGGCTCGTGCCACCTCTGTAAGGCATTTTTAAGTTGCTAATTAGTGTAGAAGGACCCAGTCCACTGTTGGCATTGCAATCCCTGGGCAGGTAGACCTCAGCTGTATGAGAAAGGTAATTGAGAAAGCCATGGAAGTCAGCTGTAGGAAACTACGATGGCATGCCCTAGGGTGAGATGAGTGTAAAACATTTTAAGTCCAGGCTATGTTCTATGATAAAAGGAGGGGCACTGAAAACAGCAGCTCTTCTATTCCTGTCTTTCAGAACACTGCAGGGCTAGCAAGACAAAAGTGGTCAGGTCAAAAGTTTAGGCTTCTTGCTCTGTGGGAAAGCATGGTCAACAGCCCTTAGCTCATCTCCTTGTCCTGAACAAATAACTCAGCTATCGTTACTCCTGAGCTAAAAGCTAAAAGTTTATCATGCTTTTAGCCCTAAGAAAGAAAACATTGTGGCAAGTTAATTACTGCATAGGCATTGGTAACCTTGAGTAAAAGCTTAAGCATCCTGCTGGTGCGAATTCAAAGGCTATGTGTCCTGTTTCGTTGAGCCCTAAATCTTTTTATGTGACTGCCATACCCCATGTGACTACCAATTCCTTGTACTATATAAAAACCCACTGAATTTTGTAATAAATGACTTGTGTGAATGAAGCCACAAGTCCCAGAGTCGTTACTCTGTTGCCAATCCAGCTTCTCTGCACTGAAGCAAGGTTCCTCACTGAGCAAAGCAAACCTGAGTCTTGATAATCAGACCAGCAGCATTCCTCTGTGGTCTCTGTTGCAGTTCCAACCTCCAGGTTTCTGCCTTGAGTTCCAGCCCTGACTTTCTTCAGTAATAGACTATGACATGGGAGATATACAATTAAATAAACTCTTTCCTCCCCAACTTACTTTGGTCATGATTTTTTATCACAGCAATAGGAAAGCAAACTAGAACATTTAACAATCTTCAGCTTGAACTCCACCAGGGTCTGTAGCATTTGCTGCTTCCATACCCTTTTTCAACAATGTGGAACCCCACAGTCTCTTGAAGTCCTCCAAAGAGAAGACATACTTCATGGGGTTCTCCTTCTTTATGGAAGTCTAGTTTACAAATGCATCTTCTCTGGTTACCTACATGTTGAGACCATATCTGTTTCTTATGTTGAATCATTTTAGTGTTTTCAAGACCTTCACTTCAATTATCTTTGAACCATTGATATGACACTGGGATCTGCTGTTCTCTGCACCACTTCCTGGAGTGCCTGGCTTGGTGTCAGCAGTGCCAGGGATGAGGAAGAAGCTGCTGAACTTCATCCTCTACCTCATGGTTTTTCGTCCTCATCTATACTTCCAGCCCTTTTCATAAGCATTTAAAAAAATAACTATGTAGCATTGTATTATGGGCTTAGTACCCCTTATTTTTTTAATATTTTATTTATTTCATATGTATGAGTGTATTGCCTGCATGTATGTGAGTGTACCCATGTCGTGCAATGCCATGGGGGTCAGAAGAAGGATTTGGATTCCCCTGGAACTGGAGTTAAGGAAAGTTCATAGCCGCCATGTGGGTGCTGGGAATCAAACCCAGCTCCTTATGTGAATAATTGAGACCAAACTGTTTCTGTTTTCAATTTTGTGTTTGGATTTTGAAATATTTGCATGTGCATAATGAGATCTCATGTGGTTAGATATGAGCATAAGCATAAAATTTATTTATATTTCATGTATGCCTTATGTGAATACCTTGAAGGTAGATGAAATAATTTTAAAATTGTGCACTTGAAACAAAGGTTGTGTATACTGAGTCACCAGAAAGCAAAATGTCATTATCTCATCTCCATGTGGAGAATCTGGATTATTGGTTATCGCTGCAATTCATGACTATGAATGTGCTCACCAGTGATAAGGCATCATTTTATTACTCACTCACTTAAGTGTCTGTCTTAGTTTGTTTCTCCATTGCTGTGACAAAACACTCTGACCACTACCAACTTGGGGAGGAAAGGGTTTATTCAGATTACATCTCCCAGATCGTAGTTCATCAGGGAGCCCAAGGTAGGAACTCAGGGCAGGAACCTGGAAGCAGGAGCTGGAATACAGGCCATGGAGGAATGCTGCTTACTGCCTTGTTCCCTGGGCCCCTGCTTAGCCTGATTTCTTATGCAACACAGGCCCACCTGCCCAGGGGTGGCACTGCCCACAATGGGCTGGGCCCTCCCACGTCACTCATCATGAAGATGCCCCTCAGACATGGCCACAGGCCAGTCCAGTGGAGGCAATCCCCCAATAGAGGCTCCCTCAACCCAGGTGTGTCAAGTTGACACTAAAGCTATCCAGCACAGTGCCTAACACTAAAATTATGATAGACCACTAAAGCAGTGAAAAGAAAGTACACAAGTAACATAGCAAGAAAATTATGATTAAAAAAATACAACAGTGCTGGGCACAGTGGCATAAGCCTTTAATTCCAGAGCTCATGAGACAGAGGCAAAGGCAGGCAGATCTCTGTGAGTTCAAGGCCAGCCTGGTCTACATAGTGAGTTCCAGGCCAGGTGGGGCTATAGGGAGACCCTGTCTCAAAAGGACCAAAAAAAAAAGTAGAAATGGTAGAAATAAAAATCTAAATGAACTAAATCAAAAACACATTGGAAATCATCACCAATAGACTCTTCCAAGTATGAGAAAGAATATCAGAGATGGAGGACAAGGTGGAGGAATACTATTTCCACACATCAATAAGGAAAAACAAATCAAACAAGCATGACCACAGCATCCAAGAACTCTGGGATCCGATCAAAGAGAGCAAGCCTAGGCAGCTACAGGATAGATTGAGCAGAGATTAAAATCAAATGGCATGCAGAACCTAGTCAATAAAATTATAGCAAAAATTTCCCAAACCTAGAAAAAGAGAGCTCCAAGCAAAAAAAAAAAAAGGTGTTTAGAAACTCCAAATAGGCATAACCAGAGAACTTCCCTGTGACATATTTTAATCAAGAAGAAACAATATAAAAGCTGTAAGGGAAAAACTCCAACTCATCTACAAAGCAAACACATCAGAATAATAATCAAAGCTCTACTGAATAACCCCCAAAGATAGGGAACTACAGAATGGTATATTATAAGTCCTAAAAGAAAATAACTGCCAACAAAGATTGCTACTATCCAACAAATCTATCTTTTAAATTTGACAGAGAACAGCTGATAAGATGATTCTGAGGGTAAAGTTGCTCGATGCCAAGCCTCATGACCTGAGTTTGATGCCTGGAACCCACATGGTGGAAGGAGAAAACTGACTCTTGAAAGTTGTCCTTTGACCTCCACATGTTTCCTATGGTGTAAGCATACACTCACTTCCTTAAAGAAGATATACTCTGCCTCACCCCACAGTAATCAGTTGCCAGTAGTTCCTCAGCTAATGTTTGGGCCTGCTGACCATTTCCCTAGTTCTATGCTGGGTTTTTGTCTGGTTGACTCAGCATGAGTCTTCTACATGATGTCACCATGGATTCAACTTCATAGAGCAAGTTCCTGGAGGCTCAAAATCCTCTGTTTATGTTCATGCAGCAACCCTGGCTCTGACAATATTTCCACCCCATCTTCTACAATAGTCTGTGACCTTAGAGGACCTAAGGAAGTGATTCTAAATAGGATGACCACACTCCATTGGATGAATTTCTTCCAAGAGACATCTGGGTACAAATGTTTGACCATAGGCCTTATGATAAAATGTATGAAATAGGGTGTGCATGTAGGGTGAGACAATGGGAAGTGCAAATGGAGAAGGGGGTCTAAATTTGATTAAGATCAATTATTTGAAATGCACACAACTCAATAAAAATACATCTAAAAAAACTTCTTGAGGACAAATACAAACACTAAGTTACCATTTAGACTGTGTCTTTCAAGTACCATAAAATAATAAAATTAAGTTACAATTTTGGAAAAAAACAATAAATAAAGTCAAAATATCTCTATGTCTCCTGACTGTGGGATTGGGGGAATCTCTTCTCCTGTTTTAAAATTTTCCATAATAAACGTCTTAATTTTATAACCAGAAAAACACTTTTTCATAAACATATGTCTTCCTGCAGACCTTCAATTTCTAGAGCATATTGGTCAATTAGAAAATGTTGAATTAACTAATTACTAGAAGTGACCTACTTCCTCACTGAGGAATCATTATCCAGCCTTTGAGTGAAGAGGCTTCAATTTGAAAAACTTATAGATTAAAACTTGTCCTCATCCAGAACTTAAGGACAGCCTCCCTCCACAGACTCTAGTGAGAATCAGAAAATGACTATGAAACTATTTTACAAATCAGAAAACTACAAAAAGTATCTGTAGGACTGGCATGCATCTATGGTCGTAGTCACTTTGGAATCAGAAAAAAAAGATGTTTGAGTCTAGGATTTTGGGGTAAGTCTGGGTAACATCTCCTATTTAAAAGAGTTCCTAAGTTGTAAAACTCTATCTACAGCGAGAGAGTGAGGGACTACTGCTACTTTTGTCCTTTTTTGGATTTAATGTAGGACAAAAATCATATAAAAGTGAAGCTCATCAAATAATCACTCCTTTCCTTAACAGTCCACAAATATCCCCAGTTCTCCAGGTGACCCCAAGGTAACATCCTCTGGAGAGATATCTTGCAAAACTCAAAGCACTGAAGAGTTACCATTGTCATAGTGTACAGACTTCCATCACTAATATGTAAGAGGTTTAATGGCTTTCTAAATGATACTTCTCTCTCAAACTTTCCCCTTCAAACTGATTTTTAATTTTATGAGTAAAATACAAATTTCTTTATTTTACAGACTACTGAAATTCCTCTATGATCACATGCCTTAAACTTTATAAATGAGCATTAGAATAAGTTACTTAATCAAGGTCATAGTATCAATGTCACACTCTTCCTCAAAAACCTTCTGATAAATTCCATGCTCCTTAGAGTGTGGCACAAGCCCTTCCGAACCTGTTCCCAGCCTACTGTCATTCCCTGTACTCCCCCATAATGCCTCCCCCCATTCTGATTCCCCTGGTTTCTCTAGCCCCTGAACTGATGACACTTATTCTCATTCCACCCTGAAGATCCCTCACCCTTTCTCTCAGGTTTTGCACATATGCAAGATCTCTTGGTCAGGAAGTGACCCTGACGAGCTGGGCCCATAAGGCCTCTCTCCTTCCAAATCCTAGACTCTCACTGCCCATGATACACATTGGCCATGGTTGTGCTAGGTATATTCTCAGTAATGTGGGTTGCATGTTCTTCTGCCTTGTTACCTTGCAGTCTTTCTAGAGTGTAACCTCCTTAAAGAGAAGGGATTTTTACCTTATATTTCTCTACTGGAAGGTACCTACCTGCGATTGTGAATGTGTGCTGATCACTACAATGTGACTGTTGCTATTCGACGGACTTTGTGAATGTTACTGCATTTAATCCTTGCAAGCTTCTCACCAGTGAGAAGACTGAAGCTTAGAAAGGGTAAGAAAACTGTCGACCTCATACAAATGAAAAGTGGAAGACAGGTAACAGGAATTCGAGTCCCTCAAACTCCAGGAACTTTTAGCTACAAACCATGTTGCCTGTAACCCAGACAGGGCCTTGGATGGGGCAGATGTTCCGTAAATGCTTACTGTCCAGAACTAGGCAGAAAGCCGAGAAACTCATGACAAGGGGAAACACCAAGCATTCTTGCTTCCTCTAAGTCACCATCTGCATTTCCCTGTTTCCCGGCAGGGTCTCCTTAGTTTCACGGCATTGGCCCTTCACTTGTGCCAGTTTAGGTAGCAGCCTCACTCTGGTCCATAGGAGGCTTATCTGGGACCCCTGACCAAATGTCAAAATATTAGGAAATAAACAGCCAGAATCTCTGAAGGAAGGATCAAAAACATGATTCTGTTTTCCGATGTATATTTTTATTGAAGTTTTTCTATTTCATACACTACATCTTAATCATCTCTAGATCCCGTCTCCTATCTGCACCCACGATAGCCCACCCATACGATTTTCTGCCTTCTGTCAGATAAGAAACATGATTATTGAGCAAACGGTTTTCTAATGGGAGCCCCTCACAATGGCCACTTTTTTCATTTCCTGTGTTTTCAATTCAGACTCGTCAGGCAACTTTGGCATCATGGGAACAAAAAGTTTGCCAGTGAGCAATAGAAAGAGGGGTCCTGCTACGACAGTTAGTAGGGTGGTAAGCCTTGGAGACCAGGAAAAAGAGACTCATACCAATTAAAAGATTCAGCTCATTCCTTAGCCCTTTGATCTAGATTCTGCTGGACCAAGTTCAGGGTCTCTCATATAACTCCTGAATTGTTAGCATTACAACAACATTTTTCCTTTAGAGCTACACATAAACCTCCTTCCTTTAGGAATACTAAATCTAGGCCTTGGCGATTTTGCAAAACCATTTTTGCTAGGGAATTTACCTGTTTTTCAAGCTGTCCTATAGTATCTTTGAGGTGTTGTATGTCTCTACCTACTTTTTCACTCAAAGTCCTGAAACTTTTATCTTTTTATCTTTTATTAT
>NW_008334864.1:306002-309370 GCF_000622305.1 Nannospalax galili | reverse complement strand
TATATATATATATAATATGCTGGGAGCTAGATAGAAGTGTGCAAGTTTCTCTCTGTGTCCTATATATTCCACTGGGTTCAAAGGAAAAGGAAAGCCATGAAGACAATATCATGATGCTTATGAAAAGAATTTCCTGCTATTTTCTTTTGATAACCACAAGCAAGAAATAGGTGATAAATTTATAAAAGGAAGTATAGCCCACGCTACAAGCTGAATGTGATAGGCAGTAGTAGAAGTAGGAGAACAGAAAGGAAAGTCATCATGTGGATACTAAAACTTTAGGAGTCTATGCACTGGCTGGGCACCTACTGATGGAGTCTTCTTTCCTGAGAAGCTCCACCTACCTCTGAAAACTCCACCTACTCCACATACCTCTGAAAACTGACTACAGCGCAGCACTATATGCATTTTCAGCTCACTGAAACAGAGCTGTGAACTAGGGAACTACCATGAGGATCCAGACCAAAATGTCAGGGCATTTGAAAAAACTTAATTAGATATATTCGCTGACTTGGAATGATGTGCTGTTCTTTAATAATGAACAAGC
This sequence comes from Nannospalax galili, assembly GCF_000622305.1. NCBI lineage: Eukaryota > Metazoa > Chordata > Mammalia > Rodentia > Spalacidae > Nannospalax > Nannospalax galili. The sequence continues at coordinate 308,823 of NW_008334864.1, read as the reverse complement.
AGTAGCCTTCTTAGAAAAAAGGGGAAAACGGATCTGGGCATGGTGGTGCACACCTTTATTCCCAGCACTTAGGTGGCAAAGGCAGGAGGATCTCTGTAAATTCAAGGCCAGCCTAGTCTCTATAGCGAATCCAGTCCATCTGGGGCTACAGGAAGGCCCTGTCTCAAAAAGACAAACGATAAAGCAAAAGAGAGAAAAAGGAAAATTGCTTGATCTGGCTATCTAAGTGAAAAATGATTACAGATAACAGGCGGGAGGATAATGCTAACATTCCCACTGTGGATGAGGAAGTTCCCAATACTGATTCATATCAAAAAACAAATGAGGCCTGGCCTGAGGTGAATGGAAAAAGAATTATTTTCTTTAATGTGACATAGACGGTTTCAGGAAAGCTAAAGTAAAGCCACTTAATTATGCTCGGTTGTCTCATATCCATCAGGAAGATCAAAAAGCACCTGTAATCTTCCTTCAAAGACTACAAGACGGCATGAGAAAACATAAAAACAGCAGAATCACAGGAAGAGGAAGTTCTCCTAAAGGACAAACTCTTAACTCAGTCAACTTTAGGCATTTGTCAAAAACTCCAAAAGCTGAGAGCCCATCCTGAAAAGACCATGAATAATTATGTCCAGACCACAATTTCTGTCTTTTATAGTAAAGACGAAGAAAAAGAAAAGAGAAAAGAGAAAGCACCATGGGAAACTGATGGATGCTATCAAGGCCAACTGGATAAAGGCCATCACTTACCCTGCAACAACGTCCAAGCCCAGGTACTACTTTTGCTGTGGACAAGAAGGTAATGTTCACAGGGACTGTGACCAGAAAAATGGGACCTCCCAAGGAATCTTGCCCTGTTTGCTGGGAAGTCATTGAGAGAATCAGTGTCCTTACAACCAATCAGGTCCCAGGTCAACGTTGTTCTCATAATAGTGTGTCTTGTAGCCTCCCATACTTGCTCCCATTTTGCCTATCAAACTGGAGGGGCCATTGGAAGTGTTGACTATAGAGGACCAGAAAGTCAGGCTCATGATTGACTTCTCGGCATTATCCTTCTCCCCTGGTCCCCAGTCTCACAGAAGCACAACTCTTTGAAACATACCCAGCCAGTCCCTAGAATGTTATTTCAGTCAGTCACTTGCTTGCTTGTTCATGGAATGGCCTCCACTTCTGTTATTCTTTTTCTGATACTTCTTCACACCCCAACTCCTCTGTTAGGAAAAGACTGTTCTCTTTTTCTAGGCTCAAAGTTAAGTTACTTCTCCCTCCTGGGCAGTATTACTGCTTGTTCCTGATAGAGAGAAATACCAAAGCCTGAGTATGGACAGATGGAAGGGTTAAAACAGTTACTCCTGTGGTCAAACATCTTAAAGATCCTATATGATTCCCATTTCAAAAGCAATAGTCTCTAAAACCTAAAGTCAGAGAGTAACTAATTCCCATAATTCAAGGACTAAAGAATCAAGGATTACTTATTAAATGTTCTAGCCCATATAATACTCTATCCTTGGTGTTAGGAAAGGCCCAGACAAATGGAAACTAGTCTAAGATCTGATTAATTAGGCAATGGTTCTGCCCCGGCCCACGGGGCTTCAATGTTGGGGGGTCGGGAGAATAACCTGAAGGAATGAAACAAACAAGGAATGCGAGGAAATGGAGGCAAGACAAGGATCTGATCAAGCCTCAAAATTTTATTGAAAAGTGTCAGGCATATATACTGGTAGTGGGGAGGGGGGAGGTGAGGAGAAGGAAAGTGCTGGGCAGACGCTAATTGGTGTTGTGGGATGCTATAGCTAAGGAGGGTTATTCAAGGGGCATTTCTTATCCTAAAGGAACATCTGCTAACTGCTATGGTGAGCATAAAACATTTCTCAAGGCTGACTTAGCCTGGGTCACAGAGTTGTTTTTCTACATTCTTTAACTAAGTGCTATCTTATAGAAACTTACAGAAAACCATTAAGCTGTTTTTTCTCAAGGCCATAAAGATTTGCAGGAAACCATAAAGCTGTCTTTTTCTCAAAGCCATAAAGATGTTTCTCTTCTGGCCTTTTGGCTCCCAACATCTCCTCTCTTTTTTATTTATTAGAGCAAACAACCAGACTCCTCCCGTGAGGATCCCTGAAGATTTCTTCACCGTTTTTTGCTCTTGGTACTTTTGGGGAGGCGAGGCAGAGCAGTGAGGGACCTTTGGGTCCCTGCCCAGGTGACTGCCCGAGTTCTTAGCATCACATTGTAAAAACCTTTAGCATCTAATAAGTTTTATTGCCATAATATTTCCCTCCTCCTCGTTGACATCATCCCTTATGTTTATTCTAGAGGAACCCTGTGATATTCTTGACAAATCACCTGGACCCTGATAGCTTCTACTCGGTTTTGATAAATTTACTGAGAATATTTATTTTACATGGCCCTATTAGAAGGATTAACAGAATCACAACTATGAGTCTGTAAATGGGGCCAGCCAGGGACCCCAAGTTCTCCGGGTATTATTCCAGACTCATTTTCCTCTTCTCCAGCCTTTATTTTATTACTTTTGAAGAGGTAACCCAATTTGCCCATGGGGACTTGGGACTCAGACCACTCTGGCTTCTTCCATGCTGAACAGGGACATAGAGGGTGGCAATTGGGGTACCCCTTCAGTGGGCCTATTTAAAAGACTCAAATTGAGACATGAAGGAGAAGTAAAGGCAAGAATAGTTACCATTACAAGTTCTAGACGGGGAACCAGAAGAAACGTTTAAAGTCCATTGGAATTTTCTGATGAGGGCTTTCAAAGCATCCATCTACTGCTTGTTCTTTCTCTCTTTTTTTTTTTTTGCTGCCA
>NW_008334864.1:300130-302648 GCF_000622305.1 Nannospalax galili | reverse complement strand
TCATAGATATACATGACAGAATTACTTGAGATCTCAGTACAGGCACCCATGACAAACACAGATACAAGACCAAAACACAAAACAAGACAAGCACAGACAAATAACATCAACCAGATTGCCATCAAATCCAGGTCCCAAAAGACAAGCTTTTGGGCTCATGGCCAAGTGGTCCAGGGACGTCTCCTCCGGAACCCGACTAGGGGGAGATTTGCTGTGTCCAGCTTTCCACCTAGTTTCTCTGATCAGAGCTCAGAACCAGATGGTGACAGATCGCTGGCTAGCCAAAACCAGGAGAGAAACCAAAAACAAAAGTGGTTTCTCGAGCGCTCTTACCTTGCTGGTGGTGTGGGAGGAGAAACCGGAGGTCAGACTGGGGAAGCAGAAGCAGCCGGGACTGATGCAAGTCCCCTCTCAGGGAGTTTGCTGGTACTGCCCTACAGCTGAGGCTGATGCAGGTCCCCTGCTGGGGAGTCTTCAGAATATTGTCGGGCAGCTCCCTTCTCAGAGAGTTTCCCATAAATTGTTCTTTGGTTAATAAGTCTGCTATTTTATTACCTAAAGATAGTATACCTGGCAAATTAGTATGTCTTCTTATATGACTAATAAAACATTTATTTTGTCTGTTAATAATCATACTTTGTAATTTTTGTAATAAAAGTAGAATTTTTTGAGCTTCCAGATAACAGAGCAGTCTCTAAGGCTGGAAAAGGTTAACTACATACTCAGAGTCAGTATAGAGCTTAAAATGTTGTCTAAAGGTTTCAGCTGTAGTTATGACCGCGATTATTTCTGCTTGTTGAGCAAATACACCTTCCTTCCTTTGATAATAGGTGGACTGCCAGGTGTAAAAACCACAGAGGTTCCATTAGAGGAGCCATCCGTAAATACCAACATGGCATTTAATATAGGTTCTTGAGACACTTTTGATTGAAACATTATTTCTGTTTCTTTAACAAATTTCAATAATGGATTCTGAGATACATATGAATTTTGATTTGCCCTCTATAATTTAATAAAGCTAATCCCCAATCATCATGTTGTTGTAACAAATAATTTAGCTGATGTCTTTCATAAGGAACAATAATGTTATGTATTTCTTTACCAAATAATTCTTTAGAACTAATTCTTCCTATCAGCCAAGAGTTGAAGTAAACAGCACGAGGCTTGGCAGCCAGCCAAGGCGCCATCTTTGGCTGACTCGGCCGTGCTCGCTTCCCACACATTCTAAGATGCCTTCTTACCATAAACATGTAGTTGGGGTATATGATGTTTTTATTATTATTAAATACCATGGTGCGTTATAATTAACTTGTTTTAATTTAGCTGTTTGTAGTTTTTCTTCTACCAATATTATTTTCTCCAGAGCTTCTGGTGTTCACTGTCGTTGTGATTTTGGATTAGCATCCCCTTTTAATAACTCAAATAGGGGATGTAATTTTTTTGTAGTTATTTTTAAATAAGATCTTACCCAGCTTATATTCTCTAATAGTTTTTGAAAATCATTTAAAGTTCTCAATTTATCTATTCTAATACTCATTTTTTGTGAGCTTATTCCTTGCTCACCAATGACTTTTCCTAAATAGTGTAAAGGCCTATTATATTGTATTTTATTTGGAGCTATTATAAGACCATATTTAGTTAATGATTGAATCATGTCTTTTAATATTGATTCTGCAGAATCTTTAGTTTTATGGGCCAATAGAATATCATCCATATATAATGTATTATATAAGCGTCCTTGTATTTGGTCCTAATATCTTTCAATGCTTTATCCAAAAATTTTTGACATAAAGTTGGACTATTTTTCATCCCCTGAGGAAGTGCTTTCCATTGATACCTTTGAAAAGGTTGTTTTAAATTAGTTGATGGAACACTGAGAGCAAATCTCTGAGAATCCTCAGGACTTAATTGTATTGTAAAGAAACAATCTTGCAGGTCTATAATGATAATAAATAAGTCAAAGGGAATTGCCACCGGTGAAGGCAGACCAGGCTGTAAAGCCCGCATGTCACGCATGGTTTCATTTATTGCTCTTAAATCTTGTAATAGTCTCCACTTACCGGATTTTTTTTTAATGACAAATATAGGTGTATTCCAGGGACTGGTTGATTCTACTAAATGTCCTTTATCAAGCTGTTCTTTCACTAATTCCTGCACAGCCTGTATTTTTTCTGAGGTAAGGGGCCACTGATCCACCCACACAGGCTGATCAGATCTCCAGGAGATTTTATCTGCATATAAATCATCAGTGGCCCCTATGAAAAACTTGTCTCAAAGTTTTCTATTGTACCAAGTCTTAGCTCCATTTTTTGCATTATATCTCTTCCCCATAAGGAGAAAGGTAATGAAGGAATAACATAAGGCTGGAAAATTCCCTTCTTATCTTCACATGTCCAGGTTAACAGCATAGAGCTCTGAGCTACATTTGAAGCCATTCCCAGACCTACTAGTGTAGACGAGGTGTGGGAGAGAGGCCAAGAACTGGGCCAATCTTTTCCTGCTATGCAGGACCTATCTG
>NW_008334864.1:250051-299383 GCF_000622305.1 Nannospalax galili | reverse complement strand
TGCACATGGTCGTGTCACCTGCCCTCTCTGACGTGCACATGGTCATGAGACCTGCCCCCTCAGACATACTGATGGTCTTGTCTCCTGCCCACTCTGACGCGCAGATTTTCGTGTCAGCTGCCCCCTCTTATGTGCACATGATCATGCAGGTGCACGTGACCATGTTCACGTCAAAGATGGCAGGTGATTCGACCATCTGCACGTCAGAGGGGGTAGGTGACAAGACCATGTGCACGTCAGAGTGGGCAGGTGACAAGACCATCTTTATGGCAGAGGGGGAAGGTGACCCGATCATCTGCACATTGGAAGTGGCAGGTGACACTACCCGCTGCATGTCAGAGGGCAAGGTGACACGAACATCTGCACGTCAGATAATGTAGGTGAAACGACCATCTGCACATTAGAGGGAGCAAGTGACACGACCATCTGCACTTCAGAGTGGGCAGGTGACAAGACCATGTGCACGTCAGAGGGGGCAGGTTGCATGACCATTTTTATGGCAGAGAGGGCAGGTGAAACGACCACGTGCATTTCAAAGACAGCAGGTGACATGAACATGTGCAAGAATAAGAGGGCAGGTGACACGACCATCTGCATGTCAGAGGACGCAGGTGACATGACCATCTGCGTGGCTGAGTGGGCAGGTGACACGACCATGTGAACGTCAGAGAGGACAGCTGACACGACACTCAGCACGTCAGAGGGGGCAGGTGACATGACCATCAGCACGTCAGAGGGGGCAGGTGACACGATCATCTGCATGTCAGAGGGGCAGGTGACACGACCCTGTCCAAGTCAGAGAGGGCAGGTGACATGGCAATCTGCACGTCAGAGGTGTCCCGATCTGCAGGACACTTCTACAGTGGCGTGAACAGTGGGGGTCCTAGAAGGAATGACAAACAAGGAACACGAAGAAAGAGAGCAAGACAGTGTTCTGATCAAGCTCCAAAATTTTATTTGAAAGCAGCAGATATATATACTGGTAGTGGAAAGAGAGGGGGGGGTGAGGAGAAGGAAAGTGCTGGGCAGACACTAATTGGTGTTGTTGTATGCTATAGCTAGGGAGGGTTTATTCAAGGGGCATTTCTTATCCTAAAGGAACATCTGCTAACTGTCATGGTGAGCATAAAACATTTCTCAAGGCTGACTTAGCCTGGGTCACAGAGTTGTTTTTCTACATTCTTTAACTAAGTGCTATCTTATAGAAACTTACAGAAAACCATTAAGCTGTTTTTTCTCAAGGCCATAAAGATTTGCAGGAAACCATAAAGCTGTCTTTTTCTCAAAGCCATAAAGATGATTCTCTTCTGGCCTTTTGGCTCCCAACATGGTTCCATTTCATCCAGCGTTCCTAACCCGTACACTCTCCTCACCTAGATTCCCCTCAGCAAATACATCCTATTATTCAGTGCTAAACCAATGAAAGAATGGCATATAGCTTTACCCCCAGCAGAAATGGAACTCAGATTACACACAGGCATTGTCCCTGTTGACCAATTTCATTTAGAATTATGTCTGGTACATGAAAAGTAGAATATATTGTTGGGCAGGAATGGCTAACAACACTGTTGTTCTCCGTGACTCCTCATGTAAGGTCTTTAAGCAAACTCTCTACCCTGTAGGGCTCTGGTGCATGGTCCACCCTGTTACATAGTTACATTTTACCTTATTAAATAAGACTTACATTAAACAAGATGTTGAGGGATTTTCCTCATTACCCTTGTCTCTCAATGTTCCTCATGGAGTTGTTATAGAAGAAACCCAAAGACTGGCTTCTGAACTTAATCTGCCTCATGAGAAACTTCTCCAGCTCTTGAGACAAACCAATGGACTTCTCAGTGTACACGTTGCATTGGAGAACAGTGGCAAGGAAATTATCAGATATCACCAGCCTTGATGAAGCATATGATAAAGCATACAAAGGATTCTTTGAATTGTTTTCTTGCATGTTCTCATCCTCTGATGAAGACAAACTACCCCAACTGTCTTTTGGCCATATTTTTGTTTGTTTGTTTGGTTAGTTGGTTTTTTTTCAAGACAGGGTCTCTTGTAGCTCCAGCTAGTCCAGAAAGCACTATGTAGTCTAAGCTGGCCTTGATCTCACAAAGATCTTCCTGCCTCTGCCTCTGGAATGATGGCATTAAAGGTGCGTGCCACCACATCTGGTTTAGCTATATTTTCTCTTTTAAAAATTTTACTTATTATTATTATTTTATGTGTATGTATGTATTGATTGCATGTTTATAAGTGCACCCATGTCGTGCAATATCCACGGAGGACAGAAGAGGTTACTGGATCCCCTGGAACTGGAGCAATGGACAGTTGTTAGCTGCCATGTGGGTGCTGGGATTCAAACCCGGGTCTTCTACAAGAACATTCAGTGTTCTTAACTGCTGAGCCAGCTCTCCAGCCCAGCTATATTTTCAATAGAAACTATAGTTATACTAAAAATTGTGCTTTATGTATTTTACACTAATCCAAAATTAGGGAAGAAGGATGCACCAAGAACACTTAAAAGACCCAAGTCATCTGGGGGAACTTGGATTTCAGTTTTCAAATCCCCTCCCTTTTTGTAGGGAGTATTGCTCTTTGTGTACTCTAGGGATGTAGTTCTTCACATTAATGTAGAATCTTACCTGTCACTATCTGAGATTCTGCTGTCTTTTAATTCTTCAACTTGCTGAGAAAACAAATCTGACCGTGACCTCTAAATGGTAACATTCCTCAAACCCTAGATGGTAATGCAAGGACTTTGGTAACTCCATTTGGACCCAAACAGATATCCAAACTAATCACCCAGTCCTAACTTCCTTACATCTATGAAGTATTTTTGCAAAATAAAATCTCCATCTCCAGGTTCCAGTGGGACATTGACGTTAGAGAAGGCCATGTATCCTTAATAAACTGCACTCAAGCCTGGTGTGGTGGCACATGCATTTAATCCCAGCACTCGGGAGGCAGAGGCAGGCAGATCTCTGTGAGATGGAGGCCAGCCTGGTCTACATAGTGAATTCCAGGCCAGCTGGGGCTAAAAGGACACCCTGTCTCAAAAGGAAAATAAATAAGTAAATAAATAAATGAACAAATAAACACCCATGAAAAAAATCATTTTGCTTTCTTTCTTTCACTTTTCTGTCTGGTAGCGAAGGGCTGGATGATCCTGAACCAGCCATTTCACCTCCTTTGCCTTATTTCTCATTTGTAACAAAAAGATAATTCTTATTGCGTCAAAAATTGATAGTAAAAGAGTAAATAAATGTGGCTGGAGAGATGACTCGGTGGATAAAAACACTGGCTGCTCTTTCAGAGGACCTGAGTTCAATTCCCAGCACCTACATTGCGGCTACCAATTGTCTGTAACTCCAGTTCCAGGAGATCTGACACCTTCTTCTGACCTCTGTTGGCACTCCACGACATGGGTGTACTTACACACCTGCAGGCAATACACTCATACACATAAAATAAAAATAATAAATATAATATTTTCAAGAGTAAATAAAGACATGTGAGGTATTAAAACAGTGCTGACACATGATGGCTGCCAATAAACATCCTGGCAATCCTTTTCTCTTACCACCCCATTTTTCTATCATCCGTGTCTGTTTTCTCCCTTGATTTAAATGACTTACTCAGTCTAACGTTCCATGCAACAGAGAAAGCCATTCACTCAGGAAACTCACTATATTTATATGGGGAGATCTGTTTTTAAGAATTCCTTTTATATTCTAATAAAACTTATACATGTTATCTCTGTTTTTACATACAGGTCCTAATTCCGCTCTGGTGCATCCATTCATTTCCTTATTAAAGCCTTGTTCAGTCTTTCTCTTTCGTGCTGTAAATAAGGACAGCACAGAGACAAAAATAATGACCTTAGCCACAATAAGGAGTTCTCTTATCCAGATGACAACTGTTTGCAAGGCCTTCTCTGAAAACTGTGTCTAGGCTTGGAAAACCTATTTGATTGCAGGACACATCTCTAGACATCCAGGAGATAGAAACTCTGACAGAAGCTTCACTCCCATCCCCATTGAGTAAAAGTATGTTCATAAAATGCTGTGTGAGAATTATTGCTCCCCAGTCTTTCCACTCCTAGAGCTTACACCTCCCCAGCCATGCTCATCTTCAACTGGACTTCCAGGACCCTGGATGCAAGAAACCACCCTATCTAGAGAACCACAGTGGTATGTTTGCCCATTCCTATAATTACAACAGTTCTCATCACTCACTGTGTGCCTATTACGATCTTAGGGCTTTACATGCAGCTGCAGCCCTCACAGGAAAGGCTGTGTAACATCCTCATTTTTACAGATTAAAAAAAAGATTAAGGGCTGGAGAGATGGCTCAGTGGTTAAGAGTGCTGACTGTTTTTGCAGAGGACCTGGGTTCAATTCCCAGCACCCACATGGTGGCTATGAATCCTCTTTTACTCCAGTTCCAGGGGAATCTGAAGCCCTCTTCTGACCTCCACGGTATTGCATGATACCCGTACACTCAAATACATGCAAGCAATACACTCATACACATAAAATAAAAATAAATAAATAAATAAAATATTTTTAAAAGATAAATCAGAAAATTCAAATAATATGCCCAACATGGCACAAGTCTATCATATAACTTCCTCCCCTACTTGATCTGGTGAGAAATTTCTGAGGTCTCCTGAACAAAACATACCTTCCAGAATGATTTCTGTCTCTCTACATTCAGATCAGACAAAGATCCAGCTTAAACTATAGTTTTTGTCACTCTTCATTAGGTACTGACTCCAAAACCCCATACACAACACTTCTCAGTCCTTTTCTCTCCCTCTTTTTTTGCTGAAATTTATTTATTAAAAAGAAATCTATGTCGGGCATGGTGGCACATGCCTTTAATACCAGCACTTGGGAGGCAGAGGCAGATGGATCTCTATGAGTTTGAGGCCATCCTGGTCGATATAGCAAGTTCCAGGCCAGCTGGGGCTACAGGGATATTGTGGTTCAAAGAGACTGAAAAAAATATTTAAAAACAATCTAAATTTCTAGCCCTCCTTACACCTTGTTTTTGTGAACCTTAATTTCTTTTAGGAAAAGGCAAGACCATGCTCCCTGACTTCATAAATAGTCATTTTTTACTAAACTGAACTATTTGCACAGCCAGTCTCTGGCCATAAAAGGGATGCACCAGGGAGAAAGTAGAAAGAATGAGAAACCTGGAACAGTCAAAATGGGAAAAGATTCCAAACCCAGAGACATTAACTAAACAGTCAGCATTTGTGGCCTTGAACAATGGCAACCCCACCTGCTCTTTCCATGCCTCTTGGCATCTGATTTCCTTCTTGGCTGTCACTCCAGTGTTACTTTCCAAGACCTAAGAGAAGAAGCAGACAAGGATTCATCAGACTCATTGATGTACATATCCCCTTGGCCACAAATAGATTAACGATTTAAGTACAACTAAGGAGTGGTATTTCCTAGATATTATAATGTCATTCTGTTTTCGAGCACAAGAGCTGGTCCTCTAATCATTACATCTCATTTCCCTTCCTTTCTTCCTGAGGTGGGTTGCATTCTTCTCTCCATAGGTCACCTGTTCACTAAGTCGTGTTCCAGGACAAAAACAAAAATCTCAGTTGGATTCCTTAAGTCCCAAGCATTCAGTTCACTTCAAAGGGGTCTGTTGTGTTAGGGATGGACCAAACACATACAGGAAATTTTCAACAAGAGCCTTTGACCATACACGTGAGCAAAAGGTGTACAATAACATAGGGACACTAAATTACAATAATGAAGAGGACTTAGTATGAGCTCAGGAGCTCTAAATTTATAACTCATCTAAAGCCCATAGCTCATCTGTAGCTTCCAGAAAGTCAACTAAAATTGTCCCTTGTCTCAGAACCTGTAAAAGGTGGAACCAGGATTTAGATCCACTTATTTCCAAATCTGAAGCTCCTGTTTATACTCCATAACATGAAACCTACCAGAATACAAATAAAATAAGGATGACTGATTCTAATCATACAAAATAATCATACAAGACTTCAGTGGTGAGACAGGATCTGAAATTGGGCTTTGAAGAATTCAGGAGGCTGAACAGGAAGGCAGGGATCATAAAGGAAGGAAGAAATGAATTATAAGTTCTGACATAAAGTCCATATCTTGCCTAACTCTAGATCAAGAAGCAGAGGGCCATGATGAAGAGCTATGACTAGCATCCTAAGGACTCTGAACTTCTGTCTATAGATGACGGGAATAACTGGAAAGTTGGCTAAAGAGCACTTCAGAAAAAGAAAATTGTTCAAAATATTAAGCAAGATAACTTAAAGGTTCTCACTATGTAGCCTTGGGTGGCCTGGAACTCGCTCTATAGAACTGACTGGCCTTGAACTCAGAGAGATATACGTGTTTATACCTCCTACATGCTGGAATTAAATATGTGTGCCACCACACCAACTGAGAAACGGTTCTTAATTTTGGCAACATATTATAATTATCTAGAAACTTGTTGACCTGCTTTAAAAAAAAGACAGGGTCTCTTGGCATGGAACATGATATGAAGCTGAGGGTCACCCTGATCATCCAGCCTCCACTTTCAGTGCTTGAAATATAGGCATGTGTCTCCAAACTTGGTTTACATTGTGCTGGGGGTGCTAGAGATCAAACTAAGGGCTTCACATATGTAAGGCAACCCAGCATCTTGCTTCCTTTTTTAATAGTGCATTTTGAAATAGCTTTAGACTCACAAGAATATTTCAGAAAAAAACTTCATATGCTTTGTACTCAATTACCCCAATGTTAACATCTTAGATATCTATATCATAGTCAATAAAATCAACACATTATAACTGATATCATAGAAAAGCTAGCCACAGATCATATTTAAAGTCCGTCTACCTCACTAATATCCCTTTTTCTTAACCAGGAACCAACCTAAGATTACATATAGTATTAAGGTTTTTTAAAATCTCATTTTGCCTCTTTTTAAGGTTATTTTTAGTGGTGGGTTTTTTTGTTTGTTTGCTTGCATGTTTGTTTGTTTTGTTTTGTTTTAGTTTTGTTTGGGGTTTTGGCTTTTAGAGTCCTGGTAATTGAACACGAGGTCTCACACATGCTAGTCAAGTGTTCTACCACTGGACTATGTCCTGAACCCTCTTAGTCATCTTTAATCTGGGACATTTCTTCAATTTTTTTGTCTTCATAATCTCCATAACATTTTGGTTTTTTAAAATTTTTAATGTTTTTGTTTGAGGTTTGGGGGTGGGTTGCTTGTTTTTCGAGACAGCACTTCATTTTGTAGCCAGGCTGGACTGAAATTCACTATGTAGCTGAGGTTCTACATAGAACTTGTTCAGATAATATGTTGGGACAGTGTTACAGGGTTTCTGATTTGGTTGGTTGGTAGGTTCTGGGGTTTTGTTTTGTTTGGGGGGTTTCTTTTAGACCAACTTTCATTTAGGCAAGGATCTTCCAGAATTACCTATATAGTCGAAGCTGACCTTGAAGTCATGATAATCTCACCTCCATGTCCCAATTACTTGGATCACAGACATGTGCTACAATACCCAGGTTAACATTCTGGTTTTTGTTGTTGCTTTTGCTTGAGACAGAGCCTCAATATGTAGCCCAAGCTTGCCTGAAATTTGTGAACCTCTCACCTCAGGCTCTCAAGTGCTAGGATTACAGATATGACCATCATACCATCCTGATAGTAATAATTTTGAAGAGTATTATCTAGCTGTTTTTTCAGAATAACCTTGAATTTGGGCTTGCCTAATATTTCTTCAGGATTAAGGTCAAGATCTGCAGTTTGAGCAGAATACCTCAGAAGGGACATTGTTCAGTATATTACAAGGCCCAAGATGCTGATGCCTCTCACTACCACTCATGTTAGCTTGGAGCACTTGGCTAATGTTCCTCCACTGTAAGTGACATTTTACTTGGAAGCATTTTTATTATGACATTCTATTTAATGAGTTGGAGTACACAGCACAGCAAGTATGTGGAAGCCATAAGACAACTGGGGGAGGGATTATGTTCTCTCTTTATACTATGTAGGCCCTGGGGATCAAACTCAGGTAATCAGACTTGGTGGCAAATGCCTTCACCCACTGACCATCTTGCCAGGCCCCTAGGAGTATTCTTAAATTACGAGCACCTGGGAACATCACAGACTAATCAAATCAGACTCCCTTGGTGTTAGGCACAGGGAATGGAAAGTTTTAAATGCCCTAGATTCCAACAAACATCCAGAGCTAGAAACTTGAAAGATCAGAATACTGGATATCATCAAAGAAGCCATTCTGTGGGATTCTATTTGCCAAAAACTATCTAGTTGAGCACAGATAAACATATCTACACTTTGGTGTGGACCCATGATAGAATAAAAGGGCAAAATCCCCTAACTGGGAAAGTGATGAGTAAACAAGCAGTCATCCAACAGAAAAGAGAAGGCAAGCCACTAAGTAAGCCGAATGTTCTTGGCCTATTTTCTGTCCAAACAGAGAAATCTTTGCTACAGTGAAAGCACATGCACAGTTGCCCATAATTCCCACTGACAAGGGCATAACTATAACTGTTCTTGACAAATTCCCAACTTCACATACCTAGGAGCACACTTCTGGGTAGAGTTGAATGAACAATGCACAGAATCTACATCAGAAGCGTCTGGACTCCCTTAATCAACCCTGTGCTCACCAGTGGATGTTTTCCCTTAGCCTCTTCTGACACAAAAAATTAAGGACAATGTTATAAATTCAGAAAATAGGAAAGTGTGCACATCTCCCGAGACACATTCACCTGAGACAGAACTGATTTCTGGTGAGCAAGGTTGTGTTCACTCCTTAGTCCTCTTGTCTACCCACTACACCTTGAAAACCCAGAGCTGACCCTAGAGAAGATGGAGATGTTTGACATCACTCACTGCATTGTGGCTCCAAGCAAGGGCATCCTGGTTGCAGATGAGTCCACTGGAAGCACTGCCAAGCAGCTGCCTCCACTAGCACCAAGAACATGGAGGAGAACCAGTGCTTTGACTGCCAACTGCTGCTGACTACTGATGACCATGTAAACCCTGGAATGGTTTAGGGGTGGGAGTAACCCTCTTCCATGAGACAGTAAACCAGAAAACAGATGATGAACATCCCTTTCCCCAAGTTACCAGATCCATGGATGGTGTTGTGAGCATCAAGGTAGACAAGAATATGGTGCCCCTGGTAGAAACCAATGGTGAGACCACCACCTGAGTGTAGAATGGGCTGTCTGAAATCTGTTCGCAGTACAAGGAGGATGGAGCCAAACTTTGCCAAGCAGTATTGTGTGAAAACTGGAGAACAAAGCTCCTCAGCCCTTGCCATCATGGAAATGCCAATGCTTTGAACCCTTATGCCAACTTCTGCAAGCAGAAAGGCATTGTTCACATTGTGGAACCCCAAATACTCCCTTATGGGGATCATGGCTTGAAGTGCCATTGGTACGCAACTGTGAAGGAGGTACAGGCTGCTGTCCACAAGGATCTGAGCCACCACCACTTCTACTTGGAAGGCACCTTGCTGAAGGCCAACAGGGTCACCCCAGGCTATGCTTGCACCCAGAAGTTTCTGAATGAGGAGATTGCCATGGCAACTGTCACAGCACTGTGTTATACAGTGCCCCCTGCTGTCGCTGGGGTCACTTTCTTGTTTGGAGGGCAGAGTGAGGAAGAGGAATCCATTAACCTCAATGCCATCAAGTGCCCCCTGCTGAAGCATAGAACCTTCACTTTATCCTATGGCTGAGCCCTGTAGGCCTCTGCCTGGGAGGCCAGGTGTGGGAAGAAGGAGAAATTGAAGGCTGCCCAAGAGAAATGCATCAAGTGAGCCCTGGCCAACAAGCCTTGCTTGACAAGGAAAATACATCCCAAGTGGTCAGGCTGATGCCTCAGCCAACCAGTCCCTCTTCATCTCTAACTATGTCTACAAAGCTAAGGTGGTCGCAGGCTGCTGCATCAACATTCCAGGACCCTGCCTACCCACTTGCTCTTGAAGAGGGGGGGCTCCAGGCACTTTAATATAACCCTTGGTACTCTCATGACCTTGGTGTGCTGTGCTCTTTGAATGCTAAACCTTTCAACCCTTCCAGCCTATTGCTAAACACAACTATTTAAGGGGGTGTGGGGTGTGCATTTTTCATCAGGGCTGGAGAGATAGCTTAGTGGTTTACAGCACAAACTACTCTTGCAGAGGACCCAAGTTTAATTCCCAGGACACACATCAAACAGCTTTTAACTGCCTATAACCTCAGCTCTAGGGGATCCAAAGCCTCTGGTGTCCTCAAGCACCTGCAGTCATGTGCACACATACATAATTTAAGATAATAATTTTTAAAATTTCATCATCATTCCCACAGAGGCAATATCTAATGACGTGCATGAAGAAGCACAAAAATCTAGAAGGAAGTAACTGATGAGAGCTATCCCTAAGGTATTCACATGACTACCAGCTTATAACACTGTTATTGCAGAAGGAGCAGACAGGATAAGGGTTATGGTACAGGATAGGGTTTGGGTTAGGGTTAGGGATACTGTTAGGGTTACAGATAAGGTTAGTTTTGGGTTTAGGGTTAGGGTAAGGGTTAGGGTTAGGGATAGGGATAGGGTTAGGATTAGGGATAGGGTTAGGGTTAGGGTTAGGGATAGGGTTAGGATTAGGGATAGGGTTAGGGTTAGGGATAGGGTTAGGATTAGGTTTTGGGTTAGGGTTAGGATTAGGGTAAGTGTTAGGGTTAGGGTTAGCATTAGGGTTAGGGTTAAGGATAGGGTTAGGGTTAGCATTAAGATTAGGGTTAAGTTTAGGGTTAGGGAGAGGGATAGGGTTAGGGTTAGGGTAAGGGTAAGGGGATAGGGTTAGGGTTAGTTGTTAGGGTTAGGGATCAGTTTAGGGTTTCGGTTAGGTGTAGGTTAAAGGTTAGGTTTAGGGTTAGGGTTAGGCTTAGGTTTAGGTTTCAGGATAGATTTAGGGTTAAGGATAGTGGTAGCATTAGGGTTAGGGTTACGGACAGGAATAGGGTTTGGGTTATGGTTAAGGGTAAGGATAAGGCAAGGTTTAGTGTTAGAGTTAAGGTTATAATTAGGGTTAGGGTTAGGGATAGGGTTAGGGTATGGATAGGGTTAGGGTTGGTGTTAGAATTAGGGTTAGGGTTAAGTTTAGGGTTCGGGATAGTGTTAGGGATAGGGTTAGGGTCTGGCTCAGGGTTAGGGTTAGCGTTAGGGTTATGTTTAAGGATAATTGTAATGTTAGGGTTAGTGTTAGGATTATGGGTAGGATTAGTAACAGGATTAGGGTTAGGGTTAGGTTTCAGGTTTGGTTTAGGGTGATGGTTAGGGTTAGGTTTAAGGATTGGTTTAGGGTTAGGATTAGGTTTAAGGATAGGGTTATGTTTAGGTTTAGGAATAGGGATTTTGTGTTAGGGTGAGTTATTGAGTTATGTATAGATTTAGGGTTAGTTTTAGAGAAAGGGTTAGAGTTTGGATTACGGCTATGGCTAAGGATAAGTTTAGCTTAGGTTTAGGAATAGATTGAGGGTCAGTGTTTTTTGGATAGGGTTAGGGTTAGGATTAGGGATAGGTTGGGGTTATGGATAGGGTTAGGGTTAGTGTTAGGGATAGGTTCAGTGTTAGTGATAGCATTAGGTTTAGGGTTATGTATTCAGTTAAGGTTAGGGTTAGCATTAAGTATTAGGGTTAGGTTTAAGAATAGGGTTAGGTGTAGGTATAGGGTTAGTGTTTTAGTGTTAGGAATAGGGCTGGTGTTAGGGTAATGGATCGGGTTAGGGTAGGGATAGGGTTAGGGTTAGTGTTAGAATTAGGGTTAGGATTAAGTTTAGGGTTTGGGATAGGGTTAGGGATAGGTTAGGATTAGGTTTAGGGTTAGGTATATGGATAGTGTTAGGTTTAGGGTTAGGTTTACTGTTAGATTTAAGCATAGGATTGAGTTTTGGGTTAAGGTTAGGGGAAGGGACAGAGATAGGGTAAGGCTTAGGGTTTAGTTTAAGGATAAGTTTAGGGTATGTTTAGGCATAGGGTAAGAGTTAGGTTTAGGGTTAGGTTAGAATTGTGTTTAAGGATAATTTTAGGTTTAGGGTTAGTGTTAGGATTATGGTTAGGGTGAGGGTTAGGGTTAGGGTTAGGAATAGGGTTAGGGTTAGGGTTAGGATTAGGCTTAGGTTTAGGTTTAAGTTTAGGGTTAGGGTTAGCTATAAGGATAGAGTTAGGTTTACAGGTAGGGTTAGTGTTATGTTTAAGCATAGGATTGGCTTTTGGGTTAAAGTTACTGTAAGGGTTATCAATAGGGTATGGTTTAGGGCTTAGTTTAGGGATAAGTTTAGGGTAGGGTTAGTTATAGGGTAAGGGTTAGGTTTAGGGTTAGCATTAGGATTATGTTTAAGGATAATTTTAGGGTTAGGGTTAGTGTTAGGATTACGGTAAGGGTTAGTAACAGTATTAGGGTTCGGGTGAGGGTTAGGGTTAGGTTTAAGGATACATTTAGGGTTAGGATTTGGTTTAGGGATAGGTTTATGTTTAGGGTTAGAGTTAGAATTAGGATTAGGGCTAGGGTTCCATTTAGGTTTAGGTTTAGTGCTAGCCATGGGGTTAGGTCTAGGGTTAAGATTCGTGATAGGGTTAGGGTTAGGTTTAGGCTTAGGGTTAGAATTAGAATTAGGGTTAGGTTTAGTGATAGAACTAGGGTTAGTGTTAAGGTTTGGGTTAAGGTTAGGTTTAGGGATAGCTTTAGGGTTAAGTTAGGGTTAGTGTTAGGGTTAGGTTTAGGGATAGATTGGGGTTAGGGTTAGGGTCAGGATTAGTGTCAGGGATAGGGATAGGATTAGGTTTAGGCTTAGGCGAAAGATTGGGGTTCAGGTTATGGTTGGGGTTAGGGTTAGAGATAGGGTTAAAGTTAAGGATAGGGTTAGGTTTAGGGTTAGTGTTAGGGATAGGGTTACAGTTAGGGATAGGATTAGGATTAGGGTTGTGGCAAGGGTTAGGGTTATGGATAGGTTTAGTATTAGGGTTTCGGTTAGGGTGAGGGTTAGGATTGCAGTTAGGGTTAAGGTTAAGTTTTGGGTTAAAATTAGGTTTAGGGTTAGGGATAGGTTTAGAATTAGTGCTAGTGTAATGGATAGGGTTGATTTAAGGTTAGGCCTGGGGTTAGGAATTGATTTCGAGTTAGGTTCAGGGTTAGGATTAAGGTTAGTTTTAGGATTAGGGATTGGGTTAGGTTTACAGATAGGGTTAGGGTTAGGGTTATGTTTAGGAATAGAGTTAGAGTCAAGATTAAGTTTGCAGATAGGGTTAGGGTTAGGTTTTGGGTTAGGATTATGATTAGGGTTAGGGATATTGTTAGGTTTAGAGTTAGGAACAGGGTTAGGGATAGGTTTAGGGTTAGGGTTAGGGTTATGGTTAGAGTTAGGAATAGGGTTAGGGATAGGGTTAGCGTTAGGGTTAGGGTTATGGTTATGGTTAGGCTTAGTATTAGGAATAGGGTTAAGCTTAGGGTTAGGGTCAGGTTTAAGGTTATGGTTAGGGTTAAGGTTAAGGATAGGGTTAGGTTTACTGTTAGGGTTAGGCTTATGCTTAGGTTTAGGGTTAGAGAAAGGATTAGGTTTAGGGTTATGGTTAGACTTACGAATAGGGTGAGGGATAGGTTTAGGGTTAGGGTTAGGGTTATGGTTAGGGTTAGGCTTAGTATTAGGAATAGGGTTAAGCTTAGGGTTAGGGTCAGGTTTAAGGTTGTGGTTAGGGTTAAGCTTAAGGATAGGGTTAGGTTTAGTGTTAGGGTTAGACTTATGCTTAGATTTAGGGTTAGAGAAAGGATTAGGGTTAGGGCTATGGATAGGATTAGGGTTAGGTTTAGGGTTAGGGTTAGAGTTAGGTTTAGGGATAGGGTTAGAGTTAGGGTTAGGGTTAGGGTTAGGGTTAGGTATAAGGATAGAGTTAGGTTTAAAGTTAGTGTTAGTGTTAGGTTTAAGCATAGAATTGGCTTCTCGGTTAGAGTTAGTGTAAGGGTTAGAGATAGGATAAGGTTTAGGGCTTAGTTTAGGGATAAGTTTAGGGTAGGGTTAGGTATAGGGTAAGGGTTATGTTTAGGGTTAGGTTTGGGACTATGTTTAAAGATAATTTTTGGGTTAGGGTTAGTGTTAGGATTGCGGTAAGGGTTAGTAACAGGATTAGGGTTAGGGAGAGGGTTAGAGTTAGGTTTAAGGATATGTTTAGGGTTAGGATTAGGTTTAAGGATAGGTTTATATTTAGGTTTAGGAATAGGGTTTGTGTTAGGGTTAGGGATTGTGTTATGTATAGATTAAGGTTTAGGTTTAGGGAAAGGGTTAGAGTTAGGATTACAGTTAGGGCTAAGGATAAGTTTAGCTTTAGGCTTAGGAATAGATTGAGGGTTAGTGTTTTGGACAGAGTTAGGGTTAGGGTTAGAGTTAGGATTAGGGATAACATTGGGGTTATGGATAGAGTTAGGGTTAGTGTTAGGGATAGGCTTAGTGTTAGGGATAGCATTAGGTTTAGGATTATGTGTACGCTTAAGGTTAAGGTAGCATTAAGTCTTATGGTTAGGTTTAGGAATAGGGTTAGGTGTAGGTTTAGGGTTAAGGTTGTTTTAGGGTTAGGAATAAGGTTGGTGTTATGGTAATGGATAGGGTTAGGGTTAGGATTAGGCTTACGGTTAGCCTTAGAAATAAGATTAAGTTCAGGGTTAGGGTTAGGGATAGGATTAGGATTAGCGTTTGGTTACAGTTGAGAAATATGGTTAGAGTTAGGAATAGGGTTAGGGTTAGCATTAGCATTAGAGTTAGGTGTAGGGCTTAAGTTAGGGATAGGGTTAGGGTCAGGGTTTGGGTTCATGTTTAGGATAGGGTTAGAGTAAGGGTTACAGTTAAGGTTAGGGTTAGGATTATGGACAGGGTTAGGGTTAGGATAAGGGTTAGGTTTTGGGATAGTGTTAAAATTATGGTTAGTGTTAGGTTTAGGGTAAGTATTAAGGATATGGTTAGGTTTAGGGTTAGGGATTGGTTTAGGGTTAGAGTAAGGATTAGGTTAGGGTTAGGGTTCCAGTTAGGTTTAGGGTTAGTGGTAGCCATATGGTTGAAGGTAGGGTTAAGTTTTGGGATAAGGTTAAGGTTAGGTTTAGGTTTAGGGTTAGAGTTAGGATTAGGGTTAGGGTTAGTGTTAGGGTTAAGACTAGGGTAAGGGTTAGGGATTGGATTAGGTTTAGGGATAGGGTTAAGGTTAGCATTTGATTTATGGATAGGAACTGGGTTAGAGTTAGGGCTAGGGTTAGTGATAGGTTTAGAGTTAGGGATAGGCTGGTGTTAAGGATAAAGTTAGGTTTAGGGTTTGATTTAGGGTTTGGGATAGGGTTGGAGTAAGGGTTATGGGTAGGGTTAGGGTTAGGATTATGGATAGGATTAGGTTTAGGGTAAAGTTTAGGGTTAGGGTAAGGATTAAGGATAGGTTTAGGTTTTGGGTTAGGGATAGGTTTAGGGTTATATTTAGGATCAGGGTTAGGTTTAGAGTTCCAGTTAGGTTTAGATTTTGTTAGGATTAGGGTAAGTGTTAGGGTTAAGTTTAGCATTAGGGTTAGGGTTAAGGATAGTGTTTGCATTAGCATTAAGTTTAGGGTTAGGGTTAGGGTTAGGGATAAGGTTAGGGATATATTTAGGATTATGGTTAGGATTAGCGTTAGTGTTAGGGTTAGGGTTAGGCATACTGTTAATGTTAGGGTTAGTGTTAGGTTCATGGTTAGGGATAGGGTTAGGGTTAGTTTTAGGGTTAGCGTTAGAGTTAGGGTTAGGGTTAGGGTTATGGATAAGACTAGGCTTAGGTGTAGCACTTGATTAGGGTTAGTTTTAGAGATATGTTTAGGTTTAGGGTTAGGGATAGGTTTAAGGTTAGGGTTACGGTTAGCTATAGGGTTTTGGAGAGGGTGAGGTTTAGGATTAGGGATAGGGTTTGGGTTAGGTTTAAGGATAGGCTTAGGTATTGTTTTAGGGTTAGGGTTAGGGATATGTTTTGGTTTATGATTAATGCTAGGGTTAGGTATAGGTTTAGGGTTAGTGTTAGGGATAGGGTTAGGGTAAGGGTTAGTTAGGGTTAGGGTTAGGCTTGGGGATAAGACTAGGGTTAGGGTTAAGGTTAGGGAGAAGGTTAGGATTAGAGTTAGGGTTAGGTTTAGGGATTGGATTAAGGGTATGGTTAGGGTTAGGCTTAGGGACAGGGTTAAGTTTGGAATTAGGTTTAGGGTTAGGGAGAAGCTTAGGGTTAGGTTTAGGGAGAGGTTTAGTACTAGGTTTAAGGGTAGGGTTAGGGTTATGGTTAGGTTTAGGATTATGGTTAGCCTTAGGGACAGGTTTAGGGTTAGGGTTAGGGAGAGGTTTGGGGTTATGGTTAGGGAAAGGGTTAGGGTAGAGTTATGGTTAATGCTAAGCATAAGCTTAGGGTCAGGGTTAGGTATAGGGTTAAGGTTAGGGATAGGGTTAGAGTATAGGTTGGACTTAGGAATAGGTCTAGGCTTAAGGATAGGATGAGGGTTAGGGTTATGGATAGGTTTAGGTTTAGAGTTAGGTTTAGCATTAGGGTTAGGGCAAGGTTATGGTTATGATTAGGGTTAGGATAAAATATTAGGGTTAGGTTTAGGAATATGGTTAGATTTAGAGTTATGTTTAGGTATAGGTTGAGAGTTAAGGCTAGGGTTAGTGATAAGGTGAGGGATAGGCTTAGGGTTAGGGTTAGGCATAGGAATAAAAATAGCTTTAGGTTTAGGGTTAGGCATAGGTTTAGGGTTAGGGTTAGGGTTCAGCTTGGGTTTAGGGATTGGGTTAGGGTTAGGGCTATGTTTAGGGATACAGTTAGATTTAAGGTTAGGGTTGGCATTAGGGAAAGTGTTACATTTATGGTCAGGTTTAGGTTTAGGCTTAGGGTAAGGGTTAGAGTTAGGGATACATTTAAAGGTTACGGTTAGGGATAGTGTTAGGGTTAGGTTTATGGTTAGGTTTAGTTTTAGGGTTTGGATTAGGGCTATGGATAGGGTTAGGGTTAGGGTTATCTTTTGGATTAGGTTTAGGATTAGGGTTAAGGATACATTTAGGGTTAGGGTTACGTATAAGGTTAAGGTTAGGGTTAGGGTTAGGTTTAGTATTAGGGTTAGTGTTAGCGATAGAGACTGGGTTAGGGTTAGGGTTAAGGTTGGGGATAGGGTTAGGTTTAGGGTTAATATTAGGGTTAATGTTGGGTTTACGGTCCGTCATAGGGTTAGGATTAGCGTGAAGGTTAGGTTTAGGGTTGGAAATAGGATTAGGGTTAACATTAGGGATAGGGTGAGGCTTAGGCTTAGGCTTAGAGTTTGGGCTAGGTTTAGGTTTAGAGATAGGGTTAGTTGTAAGGTTAGGGAAAACCTTAGATTTAGGATTATATTTAGGGTTAGGTGTAAGGGAAAGGTTAGGTTTAGGGTTAATTTTAGGGTTAGGGTAAGGGTTAGGGATAGGGTTAGGGTTAGGGTAGGGTTAGGGATAGGTTAAGGGTCAAGGTTAGATTTAAGGTTACATTTAAGGATACATTTAGTGTTAGGTTTAGTGTTGGGGTTAGGGACAGGATTAGCATTAGGTTTGGGGTTAGGATTAGATTAAGTTTAGTTTTAGGGTTAGAGTAAGGATTAAGGTTGTGTTTAGGAATAGAACTAGGGTTAAGGGTAGAGTTTGGTATGGGTTGGGTTTAGGGATAGGCTTAGGCTTAGGGTTATGGTTATGGTTAGGAATAAGGTTAGGGTTAGGGTTAGGGTTAGTAATAAGGTTAGGGTTAGGGATAGTGTTATAGTGAGGGTTAGGTTTAGGGTTAGGTTTAAGGTTAAGGTTAGGATTTTGTCTAAGGATAGCGTTAAGGTTAGGGTTAGGACAGGATTAGGGTTAGGCATAGCTTTTAAATTAGGGTTAGGGAAAGGGTTAGGGTTAGGGTTAGGGATAGGGTCAGGTTTAGGATTACGAATAAGGTTAGGGTTAGGGTTATGAATAATGTTGGGGTTAGGGTTAGCATTAGGCTTAGCCTTAGGTTAAGGGATAGGGTTAGGTTTAGGGTTTGGGTTAGGGTTAGTGTTAGGGTTAGGGTTAGCACTAGGGTTAGGTTTATGGATTGGGTTAGAGTAGCGTTCTTTTAGGTTTAGGGTTGGGGTCAGTGTTAGGGATAGAGTTAGGGTTAGGGTTAGGTTTACGCATAGGGTTAGGATTCGGGATCTAGTTAGGGTTAGGTTTTGGGCTAAATTTAAGGTTAGGGTTATGGTTAGGTTTAGGGATAGGGTTAAGATTAGGTTTAGGGTTAAGCTTAGGATTAGGAATAGGCTTAGGGTTAAGATTAGGGTTAGGGATAGGGTTAAGGTTAGGTTTAGGGTTAGGGATAATGTTAGCGTTAGGTTTAGGGATAGGGTAAGTGTTTGGTTTAGGTTTAGGGTTAGGATTAGGGTTAGTGTTAGGGTTAGGGACAGTGTTAGGGGTAGGTTTGGGTTTAGGGCTTGGCTTAGGATGAGGGTTAGGAAAAGGTTTTGGGTTAGTGTTAGTGATAGGTTTAGGTATAGTCTTGGGGTTAGTGTTAGGGAAAGGTTTGGGTTAAGGTTACTGTTAAGGCTAAATATAAGTTTAAGGTTAGGGTTAGGAATAGGGTTAGGGTTAGGGTTAGAGTTGGGATTATGGTTATCATTAGGGATAGAACTTGGGTTAGGTTAAGGTTAGGGTTAGGGTTAGGGTTAGGGTTGGGCTTAGGGTTAGGGTTAGTGTTAGGTTTGGTTTTGGTTAGTGTTGGGGTTATGGACAGGATTAGGTTTAGGTTTAGGGTTAGGGATAGGGTGAAGGTTAGGATTAGGGATAAGGTTTGGGTTAGAGTTAGTGATAGGGTTAAGTATAGGCTTAGGGTGAGGGAATGGTTAGGGTTAGATATGCTGTTAGGGCTAAGTATAAGTTTAGATTTAGATTTAGGGTTAGGAATAGTGTTACGGTGTAGTGTTAGTGATAGGATTTGGATTAGGTTTAGCGATAGGGTTGGGCATAGGCTTAGGTTAGTGTTACAGAAAGGGTTAGGGTTAGGGTTAGAGTTAGGATCAGGGTTAGGGTTAGTGATGGAACTAGGGTTATTGTTAGGGTTTGGGTAAGAATTAAGTTTAGGGATAGGCTTACATTAGGATTAGGGTTAGGGATAAGGTTAGGTTTATGTTTAGTATTTGGTTTAAGGATAGAGTTAGGGATAGGTTTAGGGTTACAGTAATGGATGGGGTTAGGGTTAGGGTAAGGTTTGGTGTTAGGGTTAGGGTTAAGTTTAAAGGTAGGTTTAGGGCTGTGTTAGTGTTGAAGTTAGGGACAGGATTAAGGTTAGGGTTAGGGTTAGGTTTACGATTAGGGATAAAGTTATGGTTATGGTTATGGTTATGGTTGTGGTTATGGTTTAGGTTTGGTGTGAGGGTTAGTGTTAGTGATAGGGTTAGTATTTGGGTTAGGGTAAAGGTTGGGGAAAGGGTTACTTAAATTTAATATTAGGGTTAGTGTTAGGTTTAGGGTTAGAGATAGGTTTAGGATTAGTGTTAGGGGTTAGGGTTAGAGTTAGGATAGGGTTAGAGGTAGGGATATGACTAGGCTTAGGGTTAGTGTTTGGGTTATGGTTAGGTTTAGTGATAGGGTTAGGGTTAGGGATAAGGTTTGATTTAGTGTTAGGTTTAGGTTTAAGTCTAGGGATAGGGTTAGGTTTAGGTTTAGGTTTAGGTTTAAGGATTAAGCTTTAGGTTTAGGGTTAGTGTTGGAGTTATGGACAGGATTAGATTTAGGTTAAGGGATAGGATAAGGGTTAGGATTAGAGGTAGTGTTTGGGTTAGGGTTAGGGATAGGGCTAGATATAAGATTAGGTATAGTGTTTGGGTTAGGGTTAGGGATAGGGTTAGGTATAGGTTTAGGTTAGGGTGAGGGAAAGAGTTAGGGTCATGGTTATGGTTAAGGGCAAGAAAAAGTTTAGGTTTAGGGTTAATGTTAGGAATAGGCTTAGGAATAGGGTCAGGGACAGGGCTTGGGTTAGGTTTAGCAATAGGGTTAGGTATAGGCTTAGGGTTAGGGTTAGGGAAAGGGTTAGGATTAGGTTAGGATTAGTGATAGGACTAGGGTTACAGTCAGAGTTTGGGGGTAAGGTTTAGGTTTAGGGATAGGCTTAGGGTTAGGGTTACAGATAAGGTTACGGTTATGGTCAGGGGTATGGTTAGCATTAGGGTTAGGGTTATGGTTAGGGATGGGGTTAGGGTTAGGTTTAGAGTTAGAGTTAGGGTTCAGTTTAGGGTTAGGTTTAGGATTAGTTTTAAGGATAGGGTTAGTGTTCAGGTAAGGGTTAGGGCTAGGCTTAGGGACAGGATTAGTGTTAGGCTTAGGGATAGTGTTTGGGTTAGGATTAAGGAAAAGGTCAGGGTTAGGGTTACGTTTAATTCTAAGTACAAGCATAGGGTTAGGGTTAGGGATAGAGTTTGGGTTTGGGATTGGGTTAGGAACACGTTAATGTTAAGGATAGGGTTCGTGTTAGGGATAGGACTAGGGTTAGGGTTACGGATAGGTTTAGGGCAAGAGTTAGCATTAACATTATGGTTAGGGATACCGTTAGGGTTAGGATTAGGGTTAGGGTAAACAGTAAAGTTTAGGTTTAGGGCTATGGTTAGGTTTAGAGTTAGGGTTAGGGATAGGTTGAGGGTTAGGGATTGGGTTAGTGATAGGGTTAGGAGTAGGTGAAGGGTTAGGGTTAGAGTTAGGCTTAGGGATAAGATTAGGGTTGTGTTTTGGTTTAGGGTTAGGGAAACATTTAGGGTTAGGTTTAGGATTAGGGTTAGGTTAAGGGTTAATGTTAGGGTTAGTGTTAGGTTTAGGGTTAGGTATAGGGTTAAAGTTATATTTAAGGTTAGGGTTAGATTTAGGAATAGGGTTAGGGCTAGGAATAGGACTGAGTTTAGAGTTAGGGCTAGGGATAGGACTAGGCTAGGGTTAGCATTTGGGTTAGTGTTAAGTTTAGAAATATGTTTAGGTTGAGGGTTAGGGATAAGATTACATTTAGGTTAGGCTTAGGGTTAGGGTTAGTGTTAGTGTTAGGGTTACGGTTAGGGTTAGATATAGGGTTACGGCTAGGGTTAGAGTTAGGGTTAGGTTTAGGGTTAGAGTTATGTTTAGGTTTAAGGATAGGTTTAGGGTTAGGGTTAGTATTGGGGTTAGGGACAGGATTACACTTAGGTTTAGGATTATGGAGAGGGGGAGGGTTAAGATTAGGGATAGACTTAGGTGTTGCCTTAGTATAAGTGTTAGGCTTAGGGTTTGGTTTAGGTTAGCATTAGGGTTGGGTGTAGACTCGGGGTTAGTGTTAGAGAGAGTGTTAGGATTAGGGTTAGGGTTAGAGTTAGGGTTAAGGTTAGTGTTAGGGTTAGGATTAGCTTTAAGGATAGGATTAGGGATAGGGTTAGGGTTAGGCTTAGGGATAGGCTTAAGTTTAGGGTTAGTGCTAGGGTTAGGTTTAGGTTTAGGGATAGCATTCAGATTAAGGTTAGGGTTAGGGAGAGGTTTTGGGTTAGGTTTAGGGAACTGGTTAGGGTTAGGGTTACAGTTAATGCTAAGTATAAGCTTAGGGTTAGGTTTACAGATACGGTTAGGGTTAGGGATAGGGTTTGGGTATAGTTTGGGCTTAGGGATAGGGTCAGGCTTATGCATAGGAATAAGGTTACGTTTTCAAATAGGTTTCGGTTTAAAGTTATCATTAGCATTAGGGTTAGGGATAGGTTTATGGTTAGGATTATGTTTAGGGTGAACAGTTAGCATTAACTTTAGGAATATGGATAGTGTTTGGATAAAGTTAGTGCTAAGTTTAGGGTTAAAGGGGATAGGGTAATCGTTATGGTTAATGTTAGGGTTAGTGTTAGGTTTAGGTTTAGGGATAGGTTTAGGGTTAGAGTTAGGAATATGGTTAGGGTTAGAGATAGGACTAAGGTTAGGGTTAGCTTTGGGTTCGGGTTACGATTATAGATAGGGTTCAGTTTAGGGTTAGGTATAAGGTTAGATTTAGTGTTAGGTTTAGGGTTAGGGTTAGAGATAACGTTAGGGTTAGGGCTACAGCTAGGTTTAGGGTTAGGTTTAGGGTTAGTGGTAGGATTAGGATTAGGGATAGTGTTGGGTTTTGGGTTAGGAATAGGGTTAAATTTAGGCGTAAGATTGTGGTTATAATTATGGTTAGGATTAGGGTTACAGAAAAGTTAGAGTTCTTGTTAAGTTTCATGTTAGGATTAGCTTTAGAATTAGGGACATGTTTAGAGATATGGTTAGGGTTAGGGTTACAGTTAGGGTTGGGATTAGGGAATAAGATTAAAGTTAGGCATAGAGTTAGGGTTAGGTTTTTGGATAGGATTAGGGTTAGGGAGAGTGTTAAATATTAGGGATATAGATAAGTTTAGACTTGAGGTTAGAGTTAGGGTTAGCTATAGGTTTAGCATTATGGTTAGTGTCAGCGTTAGGGTTAGGGTGAGGTTGAGGGATAAGGTTAGGCTTAGGGATAGGGTTAGGTTTAGGATTATGGTTAGGGATAGGTTTAAGATTACAGTTAGGGTTAGGGTTAAGGTTAGGGCTTGGGATAGGGTTAGGGTTAGGTTACGGATAGTGTTACGATTATGGATAGTTTTAGTTTTAGGGTTAGAATCAATTTTAGGATTAGGGTTAAGCATAGGGTTAGGGTTAGGGTTAGCATTAGTATTAAGGTTAGGGTGAGGGATAAGGTAGGATTAGGGTTCGAGTTAGGGTAAGGTTAGGGTTAGCACTAAGTTTAGGTTTAGGGGTAGGGTTAGGCATAAGGTTTTGGTTATCATTAGTGTTAGGGTTAGGGTTAGGCATAGGGTAAGGGTTTGGGTTCCAGTTCGGGGTCAGGGTAGGGTTCGGGTCAGGCTTAGGCTTAGTGTGAGGGCTTGGGATAAGGTAAGGCTTAGGGGTATGGCAAGTGTTAGGGTTAGAGTTAGGGTTAGGGTTAGGGAAAGACTACAATTAGGCTTAGGGTTTGCATAAATTTTAGGTTGAGGGAAAAAGGTTAGGGGTAGGTTTAGGGTTAGGTTTAGCATTAGGGTTAGAATAGGTTTAGGATTAGGGTTAGCGATAGGTTTGGGGTTAGGGTTAGGAATAGGGTTAGGATTTGGGTTTGTATTAGGGTTAGGGTTAGGGTTAGGGTTAGTGTTACCATTAAGGTTATGGTTGATTTTAGGTGTAGAGTTAGGTATAGGGTTAGGTTTAGGTTTCGGGATATGGTTAGCATTCAGGTTTGGTTCAGGTTTGGTTTAAGTTTAGGCGTAAGATTGTCGTTATAATTTTGGTTAGGATTAGGGTTACAGAAAAAGTTAGAGTTCTTGTTAAGTTTCATGTTAGAATTAGCTTTATAATTAGGGATATGGTTAGAGATATGGTTAGGGTTAGGGCTACGGTTATGTTAAGGCTGAGGGTTTGTTTAGGGTTATGGTTAGTTTTAGGCTTTGTGTTAGGGATAGGGTTTGTGTGAGGGTTAGGGTTAGGGTTAAGTTTCGGTATAGAGTTAGGTTTAGTTTTAAGGTTAGGGTTAGGGTTAGAGTTAGGGATAGGGTTAGGGTTAGGGTTAAAGTTAGGATTTGGGTTAGGTTTAGGGATAGGACTAGGGTTAGTGTTAGGTTTTGGTTTGGGGTTAGGTTTAGGGATAAGCTTAGGGTTAGGGTTAGGGCTTCAGTTAGGGATAGGCTTATGGTTAGTTATAGGGTAAGGGTTAGTTTTAGGGTTAGGGTTAAATTTAGGATTAGAGTAGGCTTAGGGTTATCCTTTGGGTTAGGTTTAGGTTTAGAGATATGTTTAGGTTTAGGGTTAGGGATGAAGTTAGATTTAGGATTATGTTTAGGGTTAGGGTTAGGGATAGGTTTAGGGTTAGGATTAGTGTTAGTGTTAGTGTTAGTGTTAGGTTTAGGGTTAGGTATAGGGTTAGGCTTAGGGTTAGAGTTAGGTTTTTGTTAGGTTAGAGTTAGGTTTAGATTTGAGGATAGGTTTAGGTTTAGGGTTAGTGTTGGGTTTTGGGAGAGGATTAGGTTTAGGTTTAGGAATAGGGAGAGGGTGAGGTTTTGGATTAGGGACAGGGTTTGGGTTAGGGTTAGGGATAGGGTTAGGCATAGGCTTAGTGTGGTTTAGAGTTATGTATAGGGTTAGGGTTAGGGTTAAAGTTTGGATTAGGATTAAGTTATAGGTCTAGGGTTAGGGTTAGGGTTAGGGATAACGTTAGTGTTAGGGTTAGGGTTATCTTTAGGAATAGATTTAGGGATAGGGTTAGGGTTATGTTTATATTAACGGTTAGGTTGAGTTCAGGGTTTGGGTTAGGGTTAGGTTTACAGATAAGTTTACTGTTAGTGTTAGGGTTAGGGTTAGCTTTAGGGATAGGGTTAGGGATAGGGTTTGGGTTAACTTAGGGATAGGGTTAGTGTTATGGTTAGTTTTAGGGTTAGGATTAGCGTTATGATTAATGTTAGGGTTAGGGTAAGGGAAAAGATTAAGGTTAGAGTTACGGTTAATGCTAAATATAAGCTTAGGGTCAGAGTTAGTGATAGGGTTAGAGTACAGGTTAGGTTTAGGGATAGAATTAGGGTTAGGGTTACTGATAGGTTTAGGTTTAGAGTTAGAGTTAGCTTTAGGGTTAGGGATAGGTATAGGGTTAGGATTAGGGTAAGGATAAATGGTTAGGGTTAAATTGGGGATATGCTTTGGTTTAGAGTAAGGATTAGGGATAGGTTAGTGATAGGGTGAGGGGTTAGGTTTAGGGTTAAGCTTAGGAATAAGAATAGCACTAGAGTTAGATTTAGGTATATGTTTACGGTTAAGGTTAGGGTTATGGTTAGGTTTTGGGATTGGGTTGGAGTTAGGGCTAGGTTTGGTGTTTAGGGTTAAAGTTATTGCTAGGTTTGGGGTTATGGTTAAATTTAGGCTTACAGTTGGTTTTGGGGGAGTGTTAGGTTTAAGGTTAGGGTTAGGGTTAGAGTTAGGGATACACTTAAATGTAAGGGGTAGGGATAGGGTTAGTGTTAGGCATACGGTGAGGTTTAGGTTTAGGGTTAGGATTAGGTTTACGGTAAATGGTTAGGTTTAGGTTTCACAATATAGTTAGGTTTAGAGTGAGGGTTTCGGATGGTTTGGGGTTTAAGGATAGGGTTAGCGATAGGTTGAGGGATAGGGTTAGCGTTAGGCTTAGTAATAAGAATAGCATTAGGGTTAGAATTAGGGTTATGGATACGTTTAGAGTTAGGGTTAGGGCTAGCGTTAGGTTTAGGAATTAGGTGTGAGTTAGGGCTAGGTTTAGGGATTGGGTTAGAGTTACGTTTAGGCTTAGGTTTATGATTAGATTTAGGGTTAGGGTTGGCATTAGGGAGAGTGTTAGGTTTAGGGTCAGAATGAGGGCTGAATTTAAAGTTAGGGTAAGGGATAGGGTTAGGTTTAGGCATACGGTTAGGTTTAGGTTTAGGGTTAGGATTAGGGTTATGGATAGGTTTAGGGTTCGGGTTATTTTTTGGATTAAGTTTAAGATTAGGTTTAAGGATACAGTTAGGTTTATTATTAGAGATTAGGTTATGGTTAGGATTAGGGTTAGAGTTAGTGGTAGGGTAGGTGTTAGCGATAGGGACAGGGTTAGAGTTAGGGTTAAGGTTGGGGATAGGGTTAAGTTTAGGGTTAATATTAGAGTTAGTGTTGGATTATGGTCAGGCATAGGGTTAGGATTAGTGTTAGGGATATGTTTAGAATTAGGATTAGGTTTTGTTTTAGGGATAGGCTGAGGCTTAGACTTCGAGTTTGGGTTAGGGTTAGATTTAGAGAAAAGGTTAGGTGTACAGTTAAGGATAAGGTTATATTTAGGATGATTTTTAGGGTTAGGGCTTGGGATAGGGTTAGGTTTAGTGTTAATGTTAGTGTTAGGGTAAGGGTTAGGGATAGGGTTACTGTTATGTTTAGGGTTAGGTTTAGGGTTATGTTTGGGGTTAGGGTTAGATTTAAGGTTACTTTTAAGGATACATTTAGGGTTACGTTTAGTGTTGGGGTTAGGGACAGGATTAGCATTGGTTTGAGGTTAGGATTAGGGTTCAGTTTAGGGTTAGGGTTAGATTTAGTATTAAGCATAGGTTTAGAAAATGGACTAGGGTTAGGGTTAGAGTTTCTTAAGGGTTAGGTTTACAGATAGGCTTAGGCTTACAGTTAGGGTTATGGGTAAGAACAAGGTTAGGGTTAGGGTTAGGTATAAGGTTAGGGTTAGAGATGGGTTAGGTTAGGGTTAGGGTGAGGGTTTGGGTTAGGGTTAGTGTTAGGTTTAGAGTTAGGGAAAGGGTAAGGTTTGGTTTAAGTTAGTGTTAGGGTTAGGGATGGGATTAGGGTTAGGCATAGGTTTTAATTTAGGGTTACGGAAAGGGTTAGTTTTAGGGTTAGGAATAGGATTAGGGTTAGCGTTACATTTAGCCTTAGGGTAACGTATATGGTTAGGATTAGTGTTTGGGTAAGGCTTAGGGTTAGGGTTAGGGTTAATGTTAGGGTTAGTGTTTGGGTTTGGGCTAGACTTAGGGATAGCTTCAGGGATTGGGTTAAGGCAGCATTAAGTTTTAGGGTTAGGGTGGAGGTTAGTGTTAGGGATAGATTAGGGTTAGATTTAGGGTTAGGCATAGGGTTAAGATTCAGGATCTAGTTAGAGTTGGGGTTTGGGATAGGTTTAATGTTAGGGTTATGGTTATGGTTAGGGATAGGGTTATGATTAGGGCTAGTGTTAGGCTTAGGCTTAGGAATAGGCTTAGGGTTAAGATTAGGGTTAGGGTTAGGGTGAGGTATAGGATTAGTGTGCAGGTTAGGATAGGGATAAGGTTAGGGTTAGGGTTAGGGATAGGATAAGGATTAGGTTTAAGCTTAGGGTTAGTGTTTGTGTTAGTGTTAGGGTTAGGGTTAGGGACAGTTACAAGGGTATGTTTAGTATTAGGGATTGGTTTAGTGTGAGGGTTAGCAATAGGGTTTGTGTTAGGGTTAGCAATAGGTTTAGGTATAGGCTGAGGGTTAGTGTTTGGAAAAGGGTTAGTGTTAGGTTTACTGTTAAGGATAATTTTAAGGTTAGGTTTAGGAAGAGGGTTAGGGTTAGGGTTATTGTTAGAGTTAGGATTACGTTTAGCCTTAGGGATAGAACTTGGTTTAGAGTTGTGGTTAGGTTTTGGGTAAGGGTTAGGTTTAGGAATAGGGTAAGGGTTAGGGTTAGTGTTAAGTTTACTTTTTTGGTTAGTGTTGTTATGGACAAGATTAGGATTAGGGTTAGGCTTAGGAATAGTGTGAAGTTTAGGATTACAGATAGGGTTTGGGTGTTAGTGATAGGGTTAGGAATAGGCTTAAGGTTAGGGTTAGGGAAAGGGTTAGGTTTAGGTATACTGTTAGGGATAAGGATAAGTTTAGGTTTAAGGGTAGGGTTAGGAATAGTGTTAGGGTTAGGGTTAGTAATAGGGTTTGGGTTATGTTTAGCAATAGTGTTAAGTATAGGGTTAGAGTTAGTTTTACGGAAAGGGTTAGGGTGAGGATTAGAGTTAGGATTAGGGTTAGGATTAGGAATCAGGCTAGGGTTAGGGTTAGGTTTTCGGTAAGATTAGGTTTAGGGATAGGCTTACGTTAGTGTTAGGGTTAAGGATAGGGATAGGGTTAGGGTTAGGTTTAAAATTTGGTTTAAGGATTGCGTTAGGGATAGGGTTAGGGTTAAGGTAATGCATGGGGTTAGGATTAGGGTTAGGGTAGGTTTAGGGTTAGGGATAGGGTAAGGGTTGGGTTTCAGGATAGGGTTAGGGTTAGGATTAATTGTAAGTTTAGGGTTATGGAGAGAATTCGGGTTAGGGTTAGGGATAGGGTTTGGGTTATGGTTAGGGAAAGGTTCGGGTTTGGGTTATGGGTAATGCTAAGTATAAGATTAGGGTTAAGGTTAGGCATAGATTTAGAGTTAGAAATGGGGTTAGGGTACTTGTTAGAGTTAGGGATAGGGTTAGGGTTAGGGATAAGATTAGGGTTAGAGTTACGGATAAGTTTAGGGTTAGAGTTAGGTTTAGCATTAGGATTAGGGATAGGATTAGATTTTGAATTAGGGTTAGGGTAAAATTTTAGGTTTAGGTTTATGAACATGGTTAGGCTTAGAGTTAGGGTTAGGAATAGGTTGAGGGTTAGGCATAAGGTTAGGGTTAGGGTTAGGGAAAAGTTTAGGGTTACCCTTATGGTTAGGGTTAATTTTAGGGATAGGCTTAGTTTGAGGGTTAGGTTTGAGGCTAGCATTAGGATTAGGGTTAGAGTTAGCAATACCTCAAGTTAGGGTTGCAGTTTGGGTAAGTGTTAGATTTAGGGATAGTCTTAGGGCTAGGTTTAGGGTTAGGGTTAGGAATAAGTTTAGGGTTAGGGTTAAACTTAGGGTTAGGGTTAGGGCTAGGTTTAGGGATAGGGTTAGGATTAGGTTTAGGGATAGGGTTGGGAATAGTTTTAGATTTAGGTTTAGGGATTGGTTTAGGGTTAGGTTTAGAGTTAGGTTTAGGGTTAGGGTTAGGGATAAGGTAAGGGTTAAGTTTAGGGTTGGGGTGAGGATTAGGTTTAAAGATAGTGTTAGGGTAAGGTTAAGGTTAGGGTTAGATTTAGGAACAGGATTAGTGTTAGGGTTAGGATTAGGGATTGGGTTAAGTTTAGGGTTATAATTATGGTTAATGCTATGTATAAGTTTAGGGTCAGGATTAGGGATAGGGTTAGGTTTAGGCATAGGTTTAGGGTACAGATTAATATTACGGATAGTTTTAGGTTTAGGGTTAGGATTAGAGTTAGGATTACAGATAAGTTTAGGGTTAGATTTAGGCTTAGGGTTAGGGTTAGGGATAGGGAAAGGGTAAGGGTTAGGGAAGGGTAAAGGGTTATTGTTAGGATTTTGAATATGGTAAGGTTTAGATTGAGGGTTAGGGATAGTTTGAGGGTTAGGTATAGGGTTAGTTATAGGGTAAGGGGGAGGGTTAGAGCTAGGGGTAGGATTAGGCCTAGGGATAATATTAGGGTTAGGGTTATGGAAACATTTAGGGTTAGGGTTAGAGTTAGTGTTCGGGTTATATTTAGGGACAGGATTAGGTTTAGTGATATGGTTAGGGTTAGGGATAGGGTTAGAGATAGGGTTAGGGTTAGGTTTAGGGTTCAGTTTAGGGTTAGGGTTAGGGTTAGGATTAGTTTTAAGGACAGGTTTAGTGTTCAGGTTAGGGTTAGCATTATCATTAGGGACAGGAATACTGTTAGGCTTAGGGATAGGGTTTGGGTTAGGATTATGGAAAAGTTTGGGGTTATGGTTGTGTTTAATGGTAAGTATAAGCGTAGGGTTAAGGTTAGGGTTAGAGTTTGGGTTTGGGATAAGGTTATGTACATGGTAGTGTTACGGATAGGGTTAGGTTAGGGATAGGATTAAGGTTATGTTTACAGATAGGTTTACAAAAAGAGGGTTAGCATTAGGGTTAGAGATAGCATTAGGGTTAGAATTAGGGTTAGGGTAAAGAGTAAGGGTTAGGTTTAGGAATATGGTTAGATTTAGAGTTAGAGTTATGGATAGGTTTAGGCTTAGGTATAGGGTTAGTGATAGGGTTAGGAGTAGGTGTACAGTTACAGTTACAGTTAGACTTATGGATAAGTTTACAGTTGGGCTTTTGCTTTAGGGTTATGGAAACATCTGGGTTCAGGGTGAAGTTTAGGGTTAGGTTTAGGGATAGGTTTAGAGTAAGTTCTAGGTTTAGAGATAGGATTAGATTTAAGTTTAGGGTTGGGGTTAGGGAAAGTTTTAGGGTTAGAGCTAGAGTTAGGATTAGGGCTAATTAGCTTAAGGTTAGGACTAGGATTAGGGATAGGGTTAGGTTTTGTGTTAGGGATAGGTTTAGGGTTAGGGTTAAGGTGAGTGCTAGTGTTAGGGGTAGGGTTAGGTATAGGGTTAGGGTTAGATTTAGGGTTAGGTTTAGTGTTAATATTAAAGGTAATTTTAGGGTTAAGGTTTGGTATAGGGTTAGGGTTATATTTAAGATTAGGTTTAGAGTTAGGATTAGGGTTAGGGCCAGGAATAGACTGGGCTTAGGGTTAGGTCTAGGGATAGGACTAGGCTTAGGGTTAACATTTGGGTTAGTGTTAGGTTTAGAGGTATGTTTAGGTTTAGGGTTAGGGATAAGATTACATTTACATAAGGTTTAGGGTTAGAGTTAGAGATAGGTTTAGGGTTAGAGTTAGTGTTAGTGTTAGTGTTAGGGTTAGATATAGGATTAGGGTTAGGGTTAGAGTTAGGGCTAGGTTTAAGGTTAGAGTTAGGTTTAGGTTTAAGGATAGGTTTATTAGGGCTAGTGTTGGGTTTAGGGATAGGATTACGCTTAGGTTTAGGATAAAGGAGAGGGTGAGGGTAAAGATTAGGGATGGGTTTGGTTTAGGGTTAGGCATAGGGTTAGGTATAGGCTTAGAACAAGTGTTAGGTTTAGGGATATGGTTTAGTTTAGGTTTAGCGATAGGGTTGGTTATAGACTTGGGGTTAATGTTAGGGATAGGGTTAGGGTTAGGTT
Organism: Nannospalax galili; assembly: GCF_000622305.1. Lineage (NCBI taxonomy): Eukaryota > Metazoa > Chordata > Mammalia > Rodentia > Spalacidae > Nannospalax > Nannospalax galili. The sequence continues at coordinate 268,779 of NW_008334864.1, read as the reverse complement.
TAACATTAGGATTAGGGTTATGTTTAGGGATAAGATTAGTGCTATGGTTATGGTTAGTGTTATCTTTAGGAATAGGGTTAGGGATAGGGTTAGGATTAGGATTAGGATTAGGGTTAGGGTTAGGGTTAGCTTTAAGGATAAGATTAGGGTTAGGTTTAGGCTTAGGAATATGGTTAAGTTTAGGGTTAGTGCTAGGGTTAGGGTTAGCTTCAAGGATAGGGTTAAGCTTAGGGTTAGGGTTAGGGAAAGGTTTGGGGTTAGGGTTAGGGAAAGGGTTAGGTTTAGGGTTACAGTTAATGTTATAAGCCTAGGGTCAGGTTTAGGGATAGGGTTAGGGTTAAGAATATGTTGAGGGTATAGTTTGCGCTTAGGGATGGGGTTAGGCTTATGGATAGGAATAAGGTTAGGGTTACAAATAGGTTTCGGTTTAGAGTTATGGTTAGCGTTAGTGTTAGGGACAGATTTAGGGTTAGGACTGGGGTTAGGGTGAACAGATAGTGTTAGGTTTAGGAATATGATTAAGTTTAGAGTGAAGTTTAGTTATTGGTTGAGGGCTAGGGCTAGGGTTAGTGATATGGTGAGGGATAGGGTTAGGGTTAGGGTTAGGTTTAGCAATAAGAATAGCATTAGGGTTAGATTTAGGGTTAGGGATACATTTAGGATTAGGGTTATGGTTAGGGTTAGGGTTAGGTTTAGGGATTGGGTTAGAGTTGGGGCTAGGTTTAGGGATAGTGTTAGAGTTAGGGTTAGGTTTGTGGCTTGGCACAGTGTTACGTTTAGGGTTAGGGTTAAGGATACAGTAAGTGTTTGGGTTAGCAATAAGGTTAATTTTCAATTTAGGGTTAGGATTAGGTTTAGTGTTAGGGTTAGTGTTAGGGATAAAGTTAGCGATAAGTTTAATATTAAAGTGTGGATGGGGTAATCAATAGGGTTAATGTTACAGTTAGTGTTAGGTTTAGGTTTAGGGATAGGTTTTAGGTTAGGGTTAGCATTAGGGTTAGGGTTAGAGTTAGGAATATGGTTAGGGTTAGAGATAGGACTAGGGTTAGTGTTAGCTTTGGGTTCAGGTTAAGTTTATATATAGTGTTAGGTTTAGGGTTAGGGATAAGGTTAGATTTAGTGTTAGGTTTAGGGTTAGGGTTAGAGATAGCGTTAGGTTTAGGTGTAAGGCTATGGTTAGGGTTAGGTTTAGGGTTAGCTATAGGATTAGGATTAGGGATAGGGTTAGGTTTAGAGTTAAAAACAGGGTTTAGGTTAGGGTTATGGTTAGGTTTGTGATTATGGAATAGTATTAAAGTTAGGCATAGGATTAGGGTTAGGGTTAGGTTTAAGGATAGGTTTAGGGTTAGGGAGAGTGTTAAAGATTAGGGTTACAGATAAGTTTAGACTTGAGGTTAGAGTTAGGGTTAGCTATAGGTTTAGCGTTAAGGTTAGTATTAGCGTTAGAGTTATGTTGAGGTTGAGGTATAAGGTTAGGCTTAGGGATAGGGTTAGGATTAGGATTATGGTTAGGGATAGGTTTAAGATTACGGTTAGATCAAGGGTTAGGGTTAGATTTAGAGATGAGGTTAGGATTAGATTTAGGGTTTGGGATTGGGTTAGGGTTAGGATTATGGATAGGGCTAGGATTATGAATAAGGTTAGGCTTAGGGTTAGAATTCATTTTAGGGTTGGGGTTAGGGATAGGGTTAGGGTTAGGGTTAGGTTTAGCATTAGCTTTAAGTGTAGGGTTAGGGATAGGGTAGGATTAGGGTTTTGGTTAGGGTAAGGTTTAGCATTAATATTGTGGTGTGGGTTAGTGTTAGGATTAGCGAGAGGGTTAGGGTTAGCATTAAGTTTAGGGTTAGGGGTAGGGTAGGGATAGGATTTTGGTTAGCATTAGTGCTAGGGTTAGAGTTAGGCATAGGCTTAGGGTTCGGTTTGGGTTCAGGGTCAGGGTAGGGTTCAGTTTAGGCTTAGGGTTAGTGTTAGGGTTTGGGATAATATAAGGCTTAGGGATACGGCAAGTGTTAGTGTTAGATTTAGGATTAGTGTTATGGTTAGGGATAGACTAGAATTAGGTTTAGAGTTTGTATAAGTTTTAGGTTGGGGGGAAAAAGGTTAGAGGTAGGTATAGGGTTAGGTTTGGCATTAGGGTTACGAATAGGGTTAGGATTAGGGTTAGGGATAGGTTTAGGGTTAGGGTTAGGAATATGGTTAGGGTTAGGGTTTGTATTAGGGTTAGGGTTAGGCTTAGGTTAGTGTTAGGTTAGAGTTAGGGTTAGGGTTAGGGATAGGGTTAGGTTTACCATTAAGGTTATGGTTGGGTTTAGGTGTAGACTTGGGGATAGGGTTAGGGTTACGTTTAGGGATATGTTTAGGGTTCAGGTTTGGGTTAAGTTTAGGCATAGGGTTGTGGTTATAATTATGGTTAGGATTAGGGTTACAGAAAAAGTTAGAGTTTGGGTTAACTTTCTTGTTACGATTAGCATTAGAATTAGGGATATGGTTAGAGATACAGTTAGCGTTAGGGCTACTGTTATGTTTAGGCTGAGGGTTTGTTTAAGGTTATGGTTAGTGTTAGGCTTTGTGTTAGGGATACAGTTAGTGTGAGGGTTAGGGTTAGGGTCAGGTACAGGGTTAGGGTTAAGGTTAGGGTTAGAGTTAGTTTTAGGTTTAGGTTTAGGGTTAGAGTTAGGTTTAGGTTTAAGGATAGGATTAGGTTTAGGGTTAATGTTTGGGTTAGGGAGATTATTAGGGTTAGGTTTAGGATTAGGGAGAGGGTGAGGTTTAGGTTTAGGGACAGGTTGGGTGAGGGTTAGGGATGGGGTAAGATATAGGCTTAGAGTGGGTTAGAGTTATGGATAGTGTTAGGGTTAGGGTTAGAGATTGGATTATGGTTAGGGTTGTGCTTAGATTAAGGGTTAGGGTTAAGCATAGGGTTTGGGTTAGGGTTAGGTTTAGGGATAAGGGTAGGGTTAGGGTTAGGTTTAGGGTTAGCTTTAGGGATAGGGTTAGGGATAGTGTTAGGGTTAACTTAGGGATAGGGTTAAGATTAGGTATAGGATTTGGGTTATTTTTAGGGTTAGTGTTAGTGTTATGATTAAGGTTAGGGTTAGGGTTAGGGAAAACTTTTGGTTTATGTTTACAGTTAATGCTAAGTATAAGCTTAGGGTCTGGGTTAGGGATAGGGTTAGGTTTAGGGATAAGGTTAGAGTATAAGTTGGGCTTAGAGATAGTGTTAGATTTAAGGATAGGATTAGGGTTAGGGTTGCAGATAGGTTTAGGTTTAGGGTTAGGGTTAGCATTTAGGTTTGGGATAGGTTTAGGGTTAGCATAAATGGTTAGGGTTAGGTTAGGAATATGGTTATGTTTAGAGTGAGGGATAGGTAAAGGTTGAGAATTAGGGATAGGGTTAGTGATAGGGTGATGGTTAGGGTTAGGGTTAGGTTTAGGGATAAAAATAGCCTTAGAGTTAGGGTTAGGTATAGTTTTAGGGTTAGGGTCAAGGTTAGGGTTAGGTTTAGGAATCGGGTTTGAGTTAGGGCTAGGTTTAGGGTTTAGAGTTAAGGTTATTGCCAGGTTTGGGATTACAGTTAGATTTAGGGTTAGGGTTTGCTTTTGGGGGAATGTTTGATTTAGGGTTAGGATTAGGGTTAGAGTTAGGGATATGTTTAAAAGTTAGCATTAAGGATAGGGTTAGGGTTAGGCATACAGTGAGTTTTAGGTTTAGGGTTAGGATTAGGTTTATGGTAAATGGTTAGGGTTAGGTTTCACAATATGGTTAGGTTTATAGTGAGGGTTTTGCGTAGGTTGGGGATTAGGGATAGTCTTAGTTATAGGGTGAGGAATAGGGTTAGCGTTAAGGTTAGGGTTAGGGTTAGGCTTAGTAATAAGAATAGCATTAGGGTTAGAATTAAGGTTAGGGATACTTTTAGGGTTAGGGTTAGTGTTAGCATTAGGTTTAGGAATTGGGTGTGAGTTAGGGCTAGGTTTAGGGATTGGGTTAGAGTTATGTCTAGGTTTAGGTTTATGATTAGATTTAGGGTTAGGGTTGGCTTTAGGGAGAGTGTTAGGCTTAGGGTTAGAGTTAAAGTTAGAGTGAGGGCTGCACTTAAAGTTTTGGGTTAGGGATAGGGTTAGGTTTAGGCATAAGATTAGGTTTAGGGTTAGGATTAGGAATAAGGTTATGGATAGGGTTAGGGTTCATGTTATTTTTCCGATTAGTTTTAGGATTAGGTTTAAGGATACAGTTAGGTTTATTATTAAGGATAAAGATAGGGTTAGGATTAGGGTTAGAGTTAGTGTTAGGGTTATTGTTAGCAATAGGGACAGGGTTAGAGTTAGGATTAAGGTTTGGGATAGCATTCGGTTTAGGGTTAATATTAAGGTTAGTGTTGGGTTATGGCCAGCCATATGGTTAGGATTAGTGTTAGGGTTCAGTTTAGAATTAGAATTAGGGTTAGGGTTCGGGATAGGGTGAGTCTCAGGCTTAAGGTTTGGGTTAGGGTTAGGTTTAGAGATAGGGTTAGGTGTAGTGTTAGTGATAAGTTTATATTTAGGATTAGATTTAGGATTAGGGATAGGGATAGGGTTAGGTTTATGGTTAATATTAGTGTTAGGGTAAGGGTTAGGTATAGGGCTACTGTTAGGGTTAGGGTTAGGTTTAGGGTTACGTTTAGGGTTACGCTTAGGGTTAGGGTTAGATTTAAGGTTACTTTTAAGGATACGCTTAGGGTTACGTTTAGTGTTGGGGTTAGGGACAGGATTAAGGTTAGGTTTGGGGTTAGGATTAGGGTTCAGTTTAGGGTTATGATTAGATTTAGTATTAAGCATAGGTTTAGGAAGAGGACTAGGGTTCTGGTTAGAGTTTGGAAAGGTTTAGGTTTAGGGATAGGCTTAGGGTAGGGTTAGGGTTAGGGTTAGGGTTAGGTTTAGGGTTGGGGTTTGGGTTAGGAAAAGGTTGAGAATTAATGTTAGGATAAGTGTTAGTGTTAGAGTTAGGTACAGGGTGACAGACAGGGTTAGCGTTAAGGATAGGATTATGGTTAGGTTTAGAGATAAGTTTAGGGTTATGGTTAGGGAAAAGGTTAGGTTTAGGTTCAGGGTTAAGGTTAGGTTTAGGGTTATAATTATGGTTAGCATTTTAGAAAGTGTGAGGATTATTTTTAGGGTTAGGGTTAGGGATTGGGTTAGGGTTCTTGTTAGAGTTAGGTTTAGGGGTAGGTTTAGGGGTAGGATTAGAGCTAGGGTTAGAGTTAGTGATTGGTTTAGGCTTAGTTTAGGCTTTGGGTAAGACATAGGAGTAGGGTTAGTTTTAGGGTTAGGTTTACAGTTGGGTTTCGGTTTAAGGTTAGTGTTAGGGTTAGGTTTAGGGTTAGGAATAATGTGAGGGTTAGGGTTAGGGTCAGGGTTAGAGATAGGGTTAAGTGTAAGGTTAAGTTTAGGGTTAGGGTTAAGGTTAAGTTTAGGGTTAGTAACAGGGATAGGGTTAGGGTTAGGATTAAAGTTAGGGTTAGCTCAGGGTTAGGAATACCGTTAGGATTAGGGATAGGGATAGGGGTGTGTATATGGTTAAGTGTTAGGGTTAGAGTTAGGTTTAGGGATATGAATAAGTTTAGGGTTAGGGTTAGGGTATGGGAGAGGTTTAGGTTTATGGGTAGGGTTAGGGTTACAGTTATGTATAAGGCTAGATTTAGTGTTTGGGATAGGTATAGGGTTAGGGTTAGGGTTAGCGATAGGTCAAGGGTTAGAGATAGAGTTTGTTAGTGATACTGTTACAGTTAGGGTTAGGAAGCAGGTTAGGTTTTGTGTTAGATTAGGGCAAGGATAGGGTTAGGGTTCATGTTGGGGATAAAGTTAGGGTTAGTGATAGTGTTAGGTTTAGGTTTAGTGTTAGGGATATGGTTAGGGTTAGCGTTAGTGTTACCCATACAGTTAGGGTTATGGATTTGGACTAGTTTAGGTGTAGGGTTAGGGAAATTGTTAGGATTAGGGTTACAGAAAGGTTTAGAATTAGGGTTAGGGTTACATTTGGCGTTAAGGTTAGAGTTATGGAAAGGTTAGGGTTAGGGATAGGGATAGTGATATATTTAGGGTTAGTGTTAGGGTTGGACTTAGAGATAGGGTTAGATTAGATTTAGAGTTAGGGTTAGGGTTAGTTTTAGGGTTATGGTTAGGGATAAGGTTAGGGTTAGGGTTAGCTTAGGGTCGGGGTAAGGGTTATGGTTAGGTTTAGAATTATGGGTATGTTTAGGATTACATTTCTAGTAGGGATAGTGTTAGGGTAAGGGGTAGGGTTAAGTTTAGGGTTAGGTTTAGCTTTAGGTTCATAGTTATGGTTAGGGTTTTGGAAAGGGTGAGGATTAGCATTAGGGTTAGGCTTCAGTTAGGGTTAGGGATAGGGATAAAGTTAGGGTTCGTGTTAGAGTTAGGTTTAGGGATAGGTTTAAGGTTTGGGATAGGGTTAGGATTAGTGTTAGGGTAGGGTTAGTGATAGGTTTAGTCTTAGTTTAGTCTTAGGGATAGGTATAGGGATAGGGTTAGTTTTATGATTAGGTTTATGGTTCGGAATAGGGTTATGTTTAGGGTTAGGATTAGGTTTAAGTTTAGGGTTAGGGTTCGGCTTAGGCTTAGGCTTAGGCTTGGGAACAATGTTAGGGTTAGGGTTAGGATTAGCTTTAGGGATAAGGTTAAGTGTAGTGTTAAGTTTAGGTTAGGGTTAGTGTTAAGTTTAGGGTTAGTGATAGGCTTAGGTTTAGGGTTAGGGATAATGTTAGGGTTAAAGGTAGGGGTAGGTTTAGGGTTACAGTTAGGGTTAGGGTTAGGGATAAGTTTAGGTTTAGTGTTAGGGATAGGGTTAGATTTAGGGTTAGGGATGGTGGTAGGTTTAAGTTTAGGGTTAGGGTTAGAGTTTGGAATAGGGCAAGGTTTAGGGTTAGGCTTAGGGTTAGTGAGATGGCTCAGTTTAATGACAGGGTTAGGTTTATGGTTAGGATTAGGTTTAGGAATAGGGATATAATTAGGGTTAGGCTTAGATTTTGGGGTAGTTTTCTTGTTAGGGTTATGGATAGAGTTGGAATTGGGGTTAGGGTTAGTGTGAAGTTTAGAAATAGGAATAAGGTTAGGGCTAGGTTTAGAGAGAGGGTTAGTTTTAGGGTTAGGGGTGGGCTTGGGGTTTGGTTTGGGGTGAGGTAGAGGGTATGGATTGGGTTAGGAATAGAATTAGATTTAGGGTTAGGGTTAAGGAATACTTTTCGGTTTAGGGTGTCAGAGATTTTGGGGATTAGTGTTAGGACTAGGATAAGGGATAGGGTTAAGGTCAGTCTTACTGTTAAGATTAGGGTTAGGGATAGATTTAGGTTCAGGGTTAGGGTTAGGATATGGTTAGAAGAGAGTTAGGGTTAGGGACACATTTAGGGTTATGGATAGGTATAGGGTTAGATGTTCGGTTAGGGAGAGATTTAGGGTTAGGATTAGGGATAGGGTTAGAGTTATGGATAGGGTTAGAGTTAGGAAGAGAATGGTTAGGGATAGGACTATGGTTAGGGTAAGTGTTTTTGGTTTGGGTTCTGTTTAAGGATAGAGTTAGGGTTAGGGTTAGGAATAAGTTTAGGGTTAGGTAAGGGATAGGGTTAGAGTCAGGATTTAGGGTTAAGCATAGGAAAAGGGTTAGGATTAGTGTTTTGTTTATGGTTAGATTTAGGGATAGGGTTAGGTTTAGGGTTAGGATAAGGTTAGTGTTAAGGTTAGGTTTAGGGTTAGGGATAGGATTAGGTTTAGGGTTAGGGTTAGGATTAGGTTTAGGGTTAGGGATAAGGGATTGTGTTAATGTTAAGGTTCTGGTTGGGTTTAGGGTTAGTGTTAGTTTTAGGGTTAGGGTTAGGGATAGGTTTAGGGTTAGGGTTAGGGACAGTGTTATGATTATGATTAGTGTTAGAGATAGGGATAGAGTTAGGGTTAGCATTAGGGATAGGGTTATGTTTCGGGTTAGGAAAGGGTTAGGGACAGTGTTATGATTATGATTAGTGTTAGAGATAGGGATAGAGCCATTGTTTGGTTTGGGGATAGGGTTAGGGTTAGCATTAGGGATAGGGTTATGTTTCGGGTTAGGACAATGGTTAAGGTTACTGTTAGCTTTAGGGTTACAGCTAGGATAAGTGTTAGTGTAGGATAGGGTTAGGATTAGGGATAGTGTTAGGATTAGGTTTAGGATTAAGATTAGGGTTAGGGTTTGGGATAGGATTAAGTTAGGGTTAGAGACAGGGTTATGGTTAGGGTTATTGATAGGGTTAGGTTTAGGATTAGGGTTACTGTTAACGTTTGGGATAGGGTTAGGGTTTCCATTAGGAAGAGGGTTAGAGTTAGGGTGAGGAACAGGGGTAGGGTTAGGTTAGTGTAAGGGTAAGGGTTAAGTTTAGAGTTAGGAGTAGTGTTAGTTTAGGTTTAGGGATAGGGTTAGGGTTAGGGTAAGGGTTAGGGTTAGGGTTAGGATTAGGTATAGGGTTAGGTTCAGGGTTAGGGTTAGGGTTAAGGTTGGGGTGAGGGTTAGGGATAGATATAGGGATAGTGATAGGGTGGTGGATAGTATTAAGGTTGGGGTTAGGGTTAGAGTGAGGGTTATGGATAGATTTAGGGATAGTGAGAGGGTTGTTTATAGGTTTAGGGTTAGAATTAGAGTTAATGTTAGGTTAAGGGAGAGGTTTAGGGTTAGGATTAGGTTTAGGGTATAGTTGGATTAGGGCTAGTGTTAGTGTTAGGGGCAGGGTTAGGGTTAGGGTAAGGTTTAGGTTAGGGATAGGGATAGGGTAAGGGTTAGAGTTAAAGGTTAGAGTTAGGGTTAGGAATAGTTTTAGGGTTAGGGTAAGGGATAGGGTTGGGGTTAGGGTTAGGGTAGGCTTAGCTTTAGGTTTAGTGTTAGGTTTATGTTTAGGGCTAGGATTAGGGCTAGGGTTACATTTAGGTATAAGCTTAGTGTTTTGGTTAGGGTTAGGTTTAGATATAGGGTTCAGATTAGGGATAGGTATAGGATTAGGGTTAAGGTTAGAGTTAGGGTTAGGGTAAGGGCTAGGGTTAGGGTGAGGGATAGGATTACGGTTAGTGTTAAGAATAGATTTAAGCTTACTGTTAGGGTTAAGTTAAGGGTTAGGGATTGGTTTAGGTGTAGGGCAAGGTTTAGGGTTAAATGTTAGCTTTAGGGTTATGGCTAGGGTTATATTTTTCAGTAAATTAGGCTTAGGGATAGGATTAGGATTAGGGTTAGTGTTAGGTTTAGGGTTGGGGTAGGGTTTGGCATAAGATAAGGAATAGGGTTAGGGTTAGGGCTAGAAATAGAGTTAGGGATGGGATTATGATTAGAATCAGGGGTAGGGTTAAGGTTATGCTTAGGGTTAGGGTTAAGGCTTGGGATAGAGTTACGGTTAGGATTAGGGATGGTGTTATGGTTTACATTAGCAATAGGGTGAGGGTTAGTGTTAGGGATAGGGATACTGTTAGGGTTAGTTTAGGCTTATGGATAGGATTAGGGTTAGGGTTAGGGTTAGGGTTAAATTTAGGATTAGGGTAAAGATTAGGGATAGGGTTAGATTTAGGGTTAGGTTTAGGGTTAGTGTAAGGATTAGGGATAGGGTTAGGGTTTGGGTTAGGGTAAGGATTAGGATTAGGATTAGGGTTAGGTTTAGGTTTAGGGTTAGGCATAGGGTTAGGGTTAGTGTTAGGTTAGGGTTAGGGATAGGGTTAGGAATAGGGTTACGGTTAAGATTGGGGTTAGTGTTAGGTTTAGGTTAGGGTTAGGGATAGGTTTAGGATTAGGGTTAGGGTGAGGGTTAGGTTTAAGAATAGGGTTAGGGTTTAGATTAGGTTAGGTTAGGGTTAGGGATATGATTAGGTTAGGGTTAGGGATAGATTTAGGGTTAGGATTAGCATTAGGGTTAGGAATAGGGTTAGGGTTAGGGTTAATGTTAGGGTTAAGGGCAGGGTTAGAGATAGTGTTAGGTTTAGGTATAGGGTGAGGTTTAGGGTTAGGGTCAGGGTTAGATTTAGGATTAAATTTAGGGTTAGGGTTAGGAATAGGTTTAGGTATAGTGATAGGGTCATATATTGTGTTAGAAATAGAGTTACAGTTAGAGTTTGGGTTATGTTTAGGGAAAGGGTTATGATTAAGATTAGGGATAAGGGCAGAGTTTGGTCAGGGCTAAGGTTACTGGTGGGATAGGATTAGTGTTAGGTTGAGGTTTAGGTTTATGGATATGTATAGGGTAAAGGTAAGGGTTAGGGTTAAGTGTTAGGATTAAAGTTAGGAATAAGTTTAGGTTTACAGTTAAAGTTGGTTTAGGATTAGGGATAAGGTTAGGGTAAGTGTTACCTTAGGGTTGGGGTAGAGTTTAAGTTTGGGTTAGTTTTAGGGTTAGGTTTTGGGATCTGGATGGGATGAGGGTTAGGGTTAAGGTTAGGGTTACGGATTGGGTCATGTTATGCTTAGGAATAGCCTAGAATAAGGTTAGGATTAGTGTTATGGATGGTGTTATGTTTAGGTTTAGGGTTATGGTTAGGGATAGGTTTAGGGTTAGGGTTACGGCTAGGTTTAGGTTAGTGTTTGGAATAGGGTTAGGGATAGGGTTTGGGTGACAGTTATGGTTAGGGTTAGGGTTAGATTTAGGGTTAGCCTTAGGGATAGGTTAGGGTTAGGGTTAGAGCTATGGCTAGGGTTAAGGTTAGGGTTGGTGTTAGGGATAGTTTTAAAGTTGGGGTTAGGGTTAGGGTTAGGGTGTGGGATATGTTTAATGACAGGATTTAGGCTTAGACTTAGGTTTAGGGTAAAGATTAGGTGTGGGTTTAGGGTTAGGGCAAGGGTTAGGGTTAAGTGTTATGTAGAAATTAAGGTTAGTGTTAGAGACAAGGTTGAGGTTACGGATAGGTTTAGGGTTAAGTTTAGGTTTAAGGTTATGGATGGGATTAGGTATGGGGTTAGGGTTAGGTTTAGGGATAGGATTGGTGTTAGGCTTAAGTTTAGGGTTAAGGATAGGGGTAATATTAGGAATAGGGTTATGGTTTATGTTCTGTATAGGGTTAGGGTTAGGTAGAGGGATAGGTTTAGATTTAGGGTAAGGATTATGGATAGGGTTAGGGTAGTGTTAGGATTAGGGTTATGTATATGGTTAGGGTTAGGGATACAGTTAGGGTTAGGTTTAGAGATATGGTTTGGATTAGGTGTGGTGTTAGAGATATTGTTAGGAATAGGGTTAGGGATAGGGTTAGGCTTAGGTTTAAGGTTAGTGTTAGGGTGAGGGATAGGTTTGAGTTTAGAGTTATGATTAGGGTTAGGTTTAGGGATAGGGATAGGGTAAAGGTTAGGGTTAACTTTAGGGTTAGGGATAGGGATAGGCTAGGTTTAGGTTCAGAGTTATGGTAGGTTTAAGGTTAGTGATAGGGTTATGGTATGTGTTAAGTTAGGGTTGGGGTTAGGGTTAGATTTGGGGTAAGAACGTGGTGATGGTTAGGATTAGGGTTAAGGATAGAAATAGGGTTAGTCTTAGGGATAGGGTTAGGATTAGTGTTACTTTTAGGGTTAGGGATAGGCTTAGGGTTAGGATTAGGGTCAGTGATAGGGTGACATTAGGGTTAGGGGTTAGGGTTAGGGATAGGTTTTGGATTAGGTGTAAGGTTAGAGATAGTGTTCAGGTTATGAGTAGGAATAGGGTTAGGACAAGGTGTAGGGTTAGTGTTAAGTTTAGCAATAGGGTAGGGGTTAGTATTAGATTTAGGGTTAGGTTTAGGGGTAGGGATATGGTAATCGTTAGGGTTAACGGTTAGGGTTATGGATAGGAATAGGGCTATGTTTAGGGTTAGGAGGTTCAGGGTTAGTGATAGGGTGAGGGTATGTGTTTGGTTAGGGTTAGGGGTAAAGTTAGGGTTAGGATTATGGTTCAGTTTGGGGATAGGAATTGGGTGATGGTTAGGGTTAGGGTTAAACTTAGGAATAGGGTTATGTTTAGAGTTAGGGGTAGGTTTAGGATTAGGGTTACGTTTAGGGTTAGGGATAGGCTTAGGGTAAGGTTTAGGTTTATGGTTCGTGATAGGGTTAAAATTAGGGTTAAGGGTTAGGATTAAGGTTAGGGATAGGGTTAGTGTTAGGGTTAGGATTAGGTTTATATTTAGGGTTAGGTTTAGGGTTAGGGTTATGGTTAGGTACAGTTTTAGGGTTAGGGTTAGGGTTAGGGTTAGTGATAAGGTTAGGGTTAGGTTTAGGTTTAGGTTTTGGGAGAGGGTTAAGTTTAGTTTTAGGGTTAGGGTTAGGGATAGGGTTAGGAAAAGGAATGCACTTAGTATTTGGATTAGCGTTAGGGTTAGGTTTAGAGATAGGTTAGGGTTAGGGTTAATGATAGGGTTATGGTTAGTGTTAGGGTTAGAATTAGGGATAGGGATAGGGTTAGGGTTAGGATTAGGGATAGGGTTTGGTTTAGGATTAGATTTAAGGCTAGGGTTAGGTTAGGGATAGGGTTAGTGTTAGGTACAGTGTTATGGTTGGAGTTAGGGTTAGGGATGGGATTAGGTTTAGGGTGAGGGTTAATCTTAGGGTTAGGGTTTAGGTTAGGGTTAGGTTTTGGTTTAGGGTTAGGGTAGGTTTAGGGTTAGGGATAGGGTTAAGTTAAGTGTTAGGTTGAGGTTAGAAGTAGGGTTAGGTTTAGGTTTAGGGTTAGGGTAGGTTTAGGGATAGGGATAGGGTTAGGGTTAGGCTTAGGGTTAGGGTAGGTTTAGGGTTAGGGATAGGGTTAAGTTAAGTGTTAGGTTGAGGTTAGAAGTAGGGTTAGGTTTAGGTTTTGGGATAGAGATGGGGTGAGGGTTTGGTTTAGGGTTAGGATTAGGTATAGAGTTAGCGTTAGGTAAAGTGTTAGAGTTAGGGATAAGGTTAGGGTTAGGTTGAGGTTCACGAATAGGGTTTGATTTAGGTTAGGGCAATGGTTAGGGTTAAGTATTAGAGTTAGGTTTAACTTAGGGATAGGTTTATGTTTATGGTTAAGTTATGCACAGGGACAGGGTTATGGTTAGGATTAGAGTTAAGTTTAGGGATAAGATTAGGGTTAGGGTTATGGATAGGGTTAGGGTTAGGGTTAGGGATAATGTAAGGTTAGTGTTAGGATAGGAATAGTGTGAGAGTTAGGTCTAGGGATAGGGTTGGGGTTAGTGTTAGGTATGGTGGTAGGGTTAGGGTTAGGTTTATGGGTAGGATTAGGGTTAGGCTTAGGGGTAGTGTTAGGGTTGGGGTTAGGTTTAGGTTTAGGTTTAGGTTTAGGTTTAAGGTTAGGGATAGAGTTACAGATAAGGATACTGTTAACGTTAAGGTTAGGGTTAGGTTTAGATTTAGGGATAGGGTTATGGTAATGTTTGTGTTATGGTGAGGGATAGGGTAAGAGTTTGGGTTAAGGTTAATGTTAGGGTTATTGATAGGGTTATGGTTAGGAATAGTTTTATTGTAACATTTAGTCTTAGGGGTAGCATAAGGGTTAATGTTATGGATAGGGTTAGGGTTAATGTTAGGATTAAGGTTAGGGTCAGTGATAGTGTAAGGGTTAGGGGTAGCATTAGCATTAGGTTTAGGTTTAGGTTTAGGGTTAAGGTTAGGGATAGAGTTACAAATAGGGATACTGTTAATGTTTTGGAGGGTTTTGGTTCAGGTTTAGGGATAGGGTTATGGTAATGTTTGTGTTATCGTGAAGGATAGGGTAAGAGTTTGTGTTAGGCTTAGGTTTAGTTTTTAGTATAAGGTTAGAGTTAGGGTTAGGGTTATTGATAGGATTATGGTTAGGAATAGCTTTATTTTAATGGCTAGGCTTAGGGATAGCATAAGGGTTAATGTTATAGATAGGGTTAGGGTTAGTGTTAGGGCTAAGGTTAGGGTCAGTGAGAGTGTAAGGGTTAGGGTTAGGGGTAGCATTAGGACTAGGGTTAGGGTTAGGTTTAGGTATAGGGTTAGTGTTAGGGTTAGGGTCAGTGTTAGGGTTGTGAATATGGTTAAGTTTAGGGTTAGGGTTAGGTTTACTTAAAGGGTTATTGTTAGGCTAAGGTTATGGTTAGGGTTATGGATAGCATTAGGGTTACAGTTAGGGTTGGGGATAGGATTAGGCTTATGGTTTAGGTTAGGGTTAGGGTTAGAGTTAGGGTTGTGGTTAGGTTTAGGCTTAGGCTTAGGGTTAGGGTTAGGAATAGGGTTAGGTTAGGGTTAGGCTCAGGGTTATGGATGTGTTATGGTTTGTTTTTGGGATAAGATGAGGTTTAGTGTTAGCATTAAGTTTTGGGATATGTGTATGGTTAGGTTATGAGAGTGGGTTAGCGATAGATTTAGGGTGAGTTTTAGGGTTAGGTTTAGTTACAGGGTTAGTGTTAGCTTAAGGTTAGGGCTAGGGCTAGGGATAGGGATAGGGTTAGGTCTACAGTTAGGGTTGGGGATAGGATTAGGCTTAGGGTTAAGGTCAGGGTTGGGTCAGAGTTAGGGTTATGATTAGATTTAGGTTTCTGGTCAGGGTTGGCCTAAGAATACGGTTAGGTTTTTAATTAGGAGGTTTAGGTTTAGGGTTATGGTTAGGGCTAAGTCTAGGGTTAAGGTTATGGTTAGGTTTAGGTTTAGGTTTAGGGTTAGGGTTAGGGCTAATATAGGGTTAGGGTGAGTTTTAGAATTAGGGTTAGGGATAGGGTTAGGGTTAGGGTTAGGATATGCGCTAGGGCTAGAGTTAGGTACAAGGTTAGGTTATGGTTATGGATAGGGTTAGGGTTAGTGTTAGTGTTAGGGTTAGGAATAAAGTTAGGTTCGGGGTCAGGGTTAGGGATAGGATTATGGTTAGGGTTAAGGTAAGGGTTAGGAATAGGTTTAGGGATAGTGATGGGGTGATGGCTAGGGTTAGGGTTGGCGTTAGGATTAGAGTTAGAGTTAGGTTTAGGTTTCGGGAAAGGTTTAGGGTCAGTATGAATGTTTGGGTAATGTTGGGCTAGGGCTAGTGTTAGGATTTAGGTATTATGTTAGGGTAAGGTTTAGGTTTCGGAATAGGGATAGGGTAAGTGTTTTAATTAAGGCTTAGATTTAGGGTTAGGGATAGGTTTAGGGTTAGGGTAAGTGTTAACTTAGGGTTAGTGTTAGGGTTAGGGTTAGAGTTGTGGATTGGTTTTGGGATAGGATTGGGGTGAGGGTTAGGGTTAGGCTTAGGATTAGGTTATGGATAAGCTGAGGGTTAGGTTTAGGGTGTGTGATAGGGTTACAGTTAGGGTTAAGGGTTAGGGTTAGTTAGAGGGATAGTGTTAGGGTTTGGGTTAGGATTAGGGTTACATTTAGGGTTAGTGATAGTGTTAGCATTAGGGTTAGGCACAGTGTTAATGTTAGTGTTAGGGTTACGAATAGGATTAGGTTTAAGGTTGGGGTAGGCTGAGGAATAGGGTTAGTGTTAGGCTTAGTTTTAGGGCTAGTGTTAGGGAAAATTTTAGGAATAGGAATATGCTTAGTGTTTGGGGTAGGGTTAGGGTTAAGTTTAGGGATAAGTTCGGATTAGGGATAGGGATAGGTTTACGGTTGGGGCTAGGGTTAGGGTTAGGTTTAGGGTTAGGGCTAGGGTGAAGGATAGGATTACAGTTAGTTTAAATATAGATTTAGGATTAGTGTTAGGGTTAGGATAAGGGTTAGGAAATGCATTAGGTTTAGGGCAAGGGTTAAGTTTACTTGTTAGTGTTAGTGTTAGGGTTAGGGATAGGGTTACATTTATGGTTAGGTTAGGCTTAGGGATAGGATTAGGATTAGGGTTAGGGTTAGGTTTAGGTTTAGGTTTAGATTTAGGGGTAGGGTTATGGATACATTAGGGATAGGGTTAGGGCTAGGGTTAGGTTTAAGTTTACACTTAGGGGTAGGGTTATGAATAAGATTAGGGACAGGATAAGGTTACGGATGGGTTTATGGTTAGGGTCAGGGATAGAATTAGGGTTAGGGTTAAGGATTGGGTAAGGTTGCAGTTAGGGTTAGGGATATGGTTATGGTTTACATTAGGAGTAGGGTTAGGGTTAGGTTTAGGGATAGGGAGAGGGTTAGGGTTAGTGTTAAGGATGGGGATAGGGATAGGTTTAGGGTTATGTTTAGGGTAAGTATTAGGGATACGTTTAGGTTTAGGGTTAGGTTTAGGTTTAGGGTTAGGGATAGGGCTAGGGTGAGTGTTAGTTTAGGGTTAGGGTTAGGGATTAGGTTAGGGTTAGGAATAGGTTTAGGGTGAGACTCAGGATAAGGGATAAGTTAAGGAATAGGACTAGTATTTGTGTAAGGGTTTGGGCTCCATTTAGGTTTAGAGATTGTGTTAGTGTCAGGGTTAGAGTTAATGTTAGGGATAGGGTTAGGGTTAGGGATATGTTTAGGATTAGTGTTAGGATAGGACTAGAGTTAGGGTTAGGGACAGGGTTAGGATTAGGGTTAGGGTTCAGTTTATGGTTAGGTTTAGGTTTAGGTTCAGAGTTAGGGTGAGGTTTAGGGTTAGGGATAACATTAAGTTTAGGGTTAGGATTAGGGATAGAGTTGGGGTTAGGGTTAGGGTTAGGGATAAGGGTAGGGTTAGGGTTATGGTTAGGGTTATGTACAGGTTTTGAGTTATGGTTAGGGTTATGGACAGGGTTAGGATTAGGAATAGGGTTAGAGTTATGGTTAGGTTTAGGTTTACTGTTAGGGATATATTCAGTGTTAGAGATAGGGTTAGGGTTAGGGATAGAGTTAGGGTTACGATCAGGGTTAGGGATGGGGTAGGTTTAAGGTTAGGGATACGATTTGAGTGAGGGTTAGGTTTATGGTTAGAGTTAGGGAAAGGATTACAGTTAGGGTTGGGGTTAGTGTTAGGGTTCGGTCTATGGTTAGGGTTATGGGTTCTATTATAGTTAGGGATTGGTTTAGGGTTATGGTTAGGGCCAGTGTTAGGTATAAGTTTAGGGTTAGAGTTAGGGTCAGGTTTAGGTTTAGGGTTAGGTTTAGGGATAGGTTTAGGGTTAGTGTTAGGGATAAGGTTAGGGTTAGGTTTAAGTATAAGACTGGGGATAATATTAGAGTTAGATTTAGGGATAGGGTTAGTATTAGGGTTAGGGTTAGGGTTAAGGTTAAGGTTAGGGTTATGTTTCCGGTTAGAGTTAAGGGTAGAGTTACGCTATGGGATAGGTTTAGGGCTAGGGTTATGTTTTGCCCTAGAGTTAAGTATACAGTTAGGGTAGGGTAAGGGATAGGGTTAGGGTTTGGTTAGGGATAGGCTTAGGGTTAATTTTAGGGATAGGGTTAGGATTACGGTTAGTGTTAGGGTTAAGTTTGATGTTAGGGTTTTGGTTAGGGTTAGGTTAGGGATAGGGTTAGTGTTAGAGTTAGTGATATTTTTGGTGTTAGGTTTAGGGATAGAGTTATGGTTGGAGATCATGTTAGGATTAGCTTTAGGGATAGGATTAGGATTTAAGTTAGTGTTAGGGTTAGGGTTAGGGTTAGGGTTAGGGTTAGGGTTAGAGATAGTGTTAGGGTAGGATTAGGGTTCTGGTTATGATTAGGTTTAGGTTAGGTTTAGGTTTAAGGTTAGGCATAGGGTTAGGTTTAAGGTTTGGGATAGGGTTACGGATAGGGATAGGGTTTGGGAAAGGTTTAGTGATGAGGTTAGGGTTAGGGTCATGGTAAGGGTTAAGGGTTATGTTTACAATTAGGGTCAAGGATAGTGTAAGTTTTAGGGTTAGGGTTAGGTAAATGGTTACTGTTAGGGATACAGTTAGCGTTTGTGGTAAGTTGGGTTTAGGTTTAGCGATAGGGTTAGGGTTAGTTTTATGGTCAGGGATACTATGAAGTTTATGGTCAGGGTTAGGGTTCAGATAGGGTTATGTATAGGGTTAGGATAGGGTTAGGGTCAGGGTTAGGCTTGGGGAAAGAGTTAGAGTTAGAGTTAGCAATGGGGTTAGGGTGAAGGTTAGGGTTAGGGATGGGGTTAAGGCTGGGGATCGTGTTAGGGTTAGCTTTAGAGATAGGGTTAGGATTAGGGTTAGGGTTAGGGTTAAGGTTAGGTTTAAGTTTAGGGTTAGATTTATGGTTGGGTTCATGTTAGGTATAGGGTTAGTGTTACAGTTATTTTTAGGGTCAGGGTTAGGGTTAGGGTTAGAGATAGTGTTAGGATTATGGTTAGGGTTTGTGTTCGGAATATAGTTATCGTTAAGGATAGGTTTAGGTTTATATTTAGGGATAGGTGTATAATTAGTTTTAAGGTTACCAGGTGTCCCGACCCGCAGGACACTTCTACAGTGGCACGACGAGTGGGGGTCCTAGAAGGAATGACAAAAAAGGAACACGAAGAAGGAGAGCAAGACAGTGTTCTGATCAAGCTCCGTTTATTGAGTACACACAGCGTATATTTATAGTAGGCTCAGGGCGGGGGGAGTGGAAGGCGGGAATAGAGACAAAGGAAGAGGGGCTCTGGTGGAATTTTCCACTAAGGGCTAATTGTCAAAGAGGGGCAGAGGAGTTTGTCTGAGAAGGCATGTGGTTAACATTTCCCAGGACTAACATCGGTAGTAAATATTTCTCAAGGCTGACTTGACTTGGGTCACAAGTTGTTTTCCCACATTCCTCAACCAGGTATTATCTTATAGAAACTTACAGAAACCCATTAAGACTGTCTTTTCTCAAGGCCATAGAGATTCGCAGGAAACCATAAAGCTGTCTTTTTCTCAAAGCCATAAAGATGTTTCTCTTCTGGCCTTTTGGCTCCCAACAT
>NW_008334864.1:244750-245691 GCF_000622305.1 Nannospalax galili | reverse complement strand
AAACTTGCAGGTCTATAATTATAATAAATAAGTCAAAGGGAATTGCCACCGGTGAAGGCAGACCAGGCTGTAAAGCCCCCATGTCATGCATGGTTTCATTTATTGCTCTTAAATCTTGTAATAGTCTCCACTTACCGGATTTTTTCTAATGAAAAATATAGGTGTATTCCAGGGACTGGTTGATTCTACTAAATGTCCTTTATCTAGCTGTTCTTTCGCTAATTCTTCTACAGACTGTATTTTCCCTGAGGTAAGGGGCCATTCTCTGATTTTTATATATCTGTACCACTTAAGAGGTTTAATCATTATTTTTATTTCTCCAGTGAAATCAGAGTTTATGACTCTTGGAATCACTTCAAAATTCTTTTTATAATTTGAACTTCTGCCAATTATTAAGCCAAATGTACCCAAAGGCAGACCTCCTTTAACGGAGGTCTCTATCTATTAATTGGGTCCCTTCCATAAGGGAGAGTATATAATCTTTATTTGCTGCCAAATCCAACCTAGCACTTCCTAGAGTGGCTCTAGGAAGATCATACATACTAAAAAGTTCAGTCAAAGGATTTAGTTTAAATTGTTTGTCTTTTTCCTTACTTGAATTTATTATCTCTATCCCTCTTTCTTTTAAGGGTCTGAGGGCTTGTCCCTCTCCTCATTTTATTTTATTTATTTATTTATATTTTTTTTTCTTCCTATCTAGAGATGTCCCATCTTTATGATACTTGGACTTACATTTATTTTTCTAATATTTTTCTTTCTTGCACCTAGGACAGATCCCAGGAGGTTCTCGCTTATTACCAGGTTTTCTCTCTCCATTATTGCTTTTTATTTTTACTGAAACATTCTTTACTCATGTGACCTGGCTTTTCGCATAAGAAACAGACCCCCTCGTAATTGGTCTGAGGCCTGCTTTTAAGATTCTGAACATAGGTGCTGAAATG
>NW_008334864.1:217653-243689 GCF_000622305.1 Nannospalax galili | reverse complement strand
AAATTTGAGACTATTTTAGATTTGCTTCTGAAGAGGTGCAAAACTGACATAGAGAGTTCCTATATACAAACCTCTGACTTGTATTAAATAAGGAGTTGCCATATTCTGAATTGTCTTTGGAAAGAGCTCCCTGTCTACCATTTAGAGAGTGGATTTGAGTGTAGCAATACCAAGCAGACAACATTGAGAAGCTGCAGCAATAAAACAGGTGAAAGATATGACCCAAACAAGTGAATGACAAGTTATAATAATGGAACTGAGAAATGTTTTTGTCCCGACCCGCAGGACACTTCTACAGTGGCACGACGAGTGGGGGTCCTAGAAAGAATGACAAACAAGGAACACGAAGAAAGGGAGCAAGACAGTGTTCTGATCAAGCTCCGTTTATTGAGTACACACAGCGTATATTTATAGTAGGCTCAGGGCGGGGGGAGTGGAAGGCGGGAATAGAGACAAAGGAAGAGGGGCTCTGGTGGAATTTTCCACTAAGGGCTAATTGTCAAAGAGGGGCAGAGGAGTTTGTCTGAGAAGGCATGTGGTTAACATTTCCCAGGACTAACATCGGTAGTAAATATTTCTCAAGGCTGACTTGACTTGGGTCACAAGTTGTTTTCCCACATTCCTCAACCAGGTATTATCTTATAGAAACTTACAGAAACCCATTAAGACTGTCTTTTCTCAAGGCCATAGAGATTCGCAGGAAACCATAAAGCTGTCTTTTTCTCAAAGCCATAAAGACGTTTCTCTTCTGGCCTTTTGGCTCCCAACAACCAGGGTTAGGATAAAGGTTAGGGTTGAGATTTATAGTTATGCTTAGGAATAGGCTTAATATTAGTATTAGGTTTAGGGTTGGGTTGGGGATAGCGATAGTGTTAGTATTAGGGTTAGTGATAGGGTTATGGTTAGTTTTAGTGTTAGTGTTATTCTTAGGGATATGTTTAGGTTTAGGGTAAATGTAATGGTTAGGGATAGTTATAGGGTTAGGGTGAGGGTTAGGGTTAAGGTCAGGTTTAGGGTTAGGAATAGGGTTAAATTTAGGGCTGGTGATAGGGATAGGATTAGAGTTAGGTTTGGTGTTGGACTTAGGGATAGGGTGAGGGTTAGGGGTAGGGTTGTGTTTAGGAATAGTGTTTAGGGTAAATGTTAGGGATTGGGTGAGGGTAAGGATAGGGTTAGGGTTAGGGTAAGGATTAGGATTAAGTTTAAGGATAGAGTTAGCACTAGCGATATGGTTGAGTTTGAATTAATGTTATGGTTAGGTTTAGGGATAGGTTTAAGGTTAAGGTTAGAGTTAGTGTTTACTTTTAGAGATAAGTTTAAGTTTGGGTTAGGGTTAGGGTTAGAGATTGGGTTAGGATTTGGATATGGTTAGGGTTAGTGTCAGGAATAGAGTTGGTGTTAGGTTTAGGGATAGGTTTAGTATTATCGATATGACTAGGGTTTAGATTAGGTTTATGGTTAGGTTTAGAGATAGGTTTAGGATAACTGTTAGGGTTAGGCATATGGTTCGAGTTAAGGTAGGGGTTAGGGTTAGGGTTGGTCTTGGTTTAGGTTAGGGTTAGGTTGAGGGTTGGGTATAGGGTTATGTTTCAGGTTTGGGATAGGATTCTGGTGAGGATTAGGGTTAGGGTTAGAGTTAGGGAAAGGATTACAGTTAGGGTTGGGAATAGTGTTATGGTTAGGGTTATGGTTAGGGTTAGGGAGTCTCTTAGTTTTAAGGATAGGTTTAGTGTTATAGTTAGAGCTAGGGCTAGGTTTAAGTTTAGGTTTAGCTTTAGGGTTAGCATAGATTAGGATCAGAGATAGGGTTAGGGTTACTGTTAGGGACAGGGTTAGTGTTAGGGTTAGGATTAGGATTAGGGATTCTATTAATGTTATGGATAGGTTTAGGATTATGGTTAGGGCTAGGTTTAAGTTTAGGGTTAGGATTAGGGTTAGGGTTAGGGTTAGGATTAGGATCAGGGATAGGGTTAGGTTTACTGTTAAGGATAGGGTTAGGGTTAGGGTTAGGGATAGGGTTAGGGTTGGTGATAGTGTTAGGGTTAGATTTAGGGATTGGTTTAGGTTTAGTGTTAGGGTTAGGGTTAGGGTTAGGACTAGGGTTAGGGTTAGGGATATGGATGGGGTAGAGTTAAGATATGGGTTAGGGAGAGTGTTGTCGTTAGGGTTAGGGTTAGGGTTAGGTTAGGGTTAGGTTTAAGGTTAGAGTTTGGTTTAGGGCCAGGGATAGGGTTAGCATTATGGTTAGGGTTAGGGACAGGGTTACTGTTAGGAATAGGTTTAAGTTTATGTTTAGGGATAGGTTTATGATTTGGGTTAGGGTTAAGGCAAGGGTAACAGTTAGGGTTAGGTTTAAGCATCAGGTTAGTGTTAGGCCAATGTTTTGGGTTAGAGTTTAGGGTCAGGTTTGGGAATAGGGTTAGTTTTGGGGTTAGGGTTAGGTTTCTGATTAGGGATAATGTTAGTGGTAAGATTAGGAATAGGGTTAGGGTTAGGTATAGGTTTATAGTTAGGGTTAGTGTTAAGGGTAAGGATACGATTAAGTTTAGGAGTACGATTAAGGTTATGGCTAAGGTTAGGGTTAAGGTTAGTTTTAGGGTGGGGTATAGGCTTAGGGTTAGTGTTACAAATAGGTTTTGGGTTAGGGTTAGGGATAGAGTTAGGGTTGCATATCATGTTAGATTTATCTTTGGGATAGGGCTATGCTTAGGGTTAGGGTTAGCGTTATGATTAGGGTTAGGCTTATGGTTAAGGTTAGGGATAGCATTAGGGTTGGGCTTAGGTTTAGGGTTAGGGCTAGAGTTAGAGTTAGGGTGAGATTTGAGGTTAGGATAGTGTTAGGGTTAGGGTTATGGTTAGGGTTACGAATAGGAAGAAAAATAGAGATATGATTTGAGTTATATATAGGGAGAAGTTTCAGGTTAGGGTGAGGGTTTGGGTTCGAGATACAGTTAGTCTTAAGGTTAGCGATAGGCTTAGGGTTAGGGTTAGGTTTAGGGTGAGGGTGAAGGTGCGGTTTAGGGTTAGAGTTAAGACTAGGCTTGGGGTTAGGGTTCGGGTTATGTTTAGGGATACGGTTAGGGTTAGGGTTATTGATATGGTTAGGGATAGGATTAGGGTTACAGTTAGGGATATGTTTAGGGTTAGGGTTAAAGATAGGGTTAGGTTTGAGGATAGTGTTAGGTTTAGCTTTAGGGATAGTTTTAGAATTTGGTTTGGGGTTATGGTTAGCATTGGGGTTAGGGATATAATTAGGGTTAGGTTTCAGTTTAAGGATAGCGTTAGTGTTAAGTTTAGGGTTAGGGTGAGGAATAGGGTTAGGGTTTGGTTAGGGATAGGCTTAGGGTTATGTTTAGGGATAGGGTTAGGGTTACAGTTAGTATTAAGGTTAAGGTTAAGATTAAGGTTTGGGCTAGGTTTATGGTTAGGGTTAGTGATAGGGATAGAGTTAGAGTTAGAGTTAGGGATAGGTTTAGGGTTCGTGTTAGTGATAGGGTTAGGGTAGGGAATTGTGTTAGCTTCAGCTTTTGGGACAGGTTAGGATTATCGTTAGAGTTAGGGTTAGGTTCAGGGTTAGGAATGTGGTTAGGGTTAGGGTTAGAGTTAGGTATAGTTTTAGGGTTAGGGTTAAGGTTTGGGTTATGGTTAGGGTTAGGGACAATTTAAGGGTTAGGGTTAGGTATATGGTTACCTTTAGGGATACGGTTAGGGTTTGGGGTTAAGTTAGACTTAGGGTTAGGGTAGGGTTAGGGTTAGGGTTAGGGTTAGGGTTAATGTTAGGGTTAGGGTTATGGTTGGGTTAGGGTTGGGGTTAGGGTTAGGGTTAGGGTTAGGTTTTGCGTTTGGGTTAGGGTTACAGTTAGGGTTAGGTTTAGGTTTATGGATAGGGTTAGGTTTAGGGTTCTGGTTGGTATTAGGGTTAAGGATAAGGTTAGGGTTTGGGTTAGGTTAGGTTTAGGGTTAAGGATACAGTTGGAGTTAGAGTTAGGGATAGGGTTCGGGTTGGGGATCATGTTAGGTTTAGCTTTAAGGATACCTTTAGGGTTAGAGTTAGGGTTAGGTTTAAGGTTAGGGATGAAGCTTTTGTTAGGGTTAGGGTGATGGTTAGGGCTAGGGTTATGGTTAAGGTTAGGGATAGTGTTACATTTAGTGTTAAGTGGTAGGGTTGGGGTTTGGAATAGGGTTAGTTTTAGGGTTCGGTTTAGGATTAAGGATAGGGTTAACGTTAGGGATAAGATTAGCATTTGGGTTAGGTTTAGGGTTTGGCTTAGGGTTAGGGTTAGGGTTAGGTGTAGGAATAGGGTTAGGGTTAGGGTTAAGGTTAGTGTTAGGTTTATGGATAGGGTAAGAGTTATGTTTAGGAATAGGTTTAGGGTTGTGGTTCGAGTCAAGCTTAGGGACAGGGCGTGGTTTAGGGTTAGGGTTAGGGATAGAGATAGGTTTAAGGTAAGGTTTAGGTTTTGGTTACGGATAGGGTTTACGTTCGGGTTAGGTGTAGGGATTGGATTAAGGTTAGGGTTAGGGTTACAGATAGGTTAAGAGTTATGGTGAGGAATATGGTTAGTGTTAGGGTTAACGTTAGCGTTAGGGACAGGGCTAGTTTTAGGATTAGTGTTAGGGTTAGAGAAAGGGCTAGGTTTAAGGTAAGGATTAGGTTTTGGGTTAGGGATAGGATTTGGGTTAGAGTTAGTTTTAGGGATCCAGTTAGGGTTAGGGTTGCGGTTAGGATTAGGTTTTGCTTTAAGGGTTAGGGTCAGGGTTTGGGTTAGGGTTAGGGTTCATTTTATGGTTTGGGATTGGTTTAGGGTTAGTATTAGGTTTACTGTTAGGGATAGGTTTATGGATGGGGTTAGCTTTAGGTACACGATTAGTGATAGGTATACGATTACAGATAGGGTTAGCCTTAGAGGTACGATTAGCATTTGGGTTAGGTTTAGGGTTCGGCTTAAGTTTAGGGTTAGGGTTAAGGATAGTGTGAGTGTTATAATTATTGCTGGGGTTATGGTTAGGGCTATGGTTAGGGTTAGGTTTAGAGATAGTCTTAGGTTTAGGATTAGGTTTGGGGAGAGTGTTAGAGTAAGGGTTAGCAATAGTGTTAAGGTTAGGGTTAGAGTTAGGGTCAGGGACAGGCTTAGTTTTAGAGTTAGAGTTAGGGGTAGGATTAGGCTTAGGCTAATGTATAGGTTTTGGGTTAGAGTTTGGGTTTGGGTTAAGGTTAGGGTTAGGATTATGGTTAGGGATTGGACTAGGTGTAGGGTTAGACTTATGGAAGGGGTTAGCTTTAGGTATACGATTAGTGATAGGGTTAGGAATAGGGTTAGGTTTAGTGTTAGGTTTAGGGACAGGGTTAGGTTTACCATTAGGGTTAGGGTTAGGGATAGGGCTAAGATTAGGGCAAATGTTAGGTTTTGGGTTAGGGTTAGGAGTTCAGCTAGGGTTAGGGTTAGGGTTAGGGTTAGGAGTCAGTTTAGGGTTAGGGTTATGTTTAGGGATAGGTTTAGGTTTAGGGATAGGGATAGGGTTATTGTTAGGTTTAGGTTATCTTTAGGGATAGGTTTATATTCATGTTTTCATATAGATTTAGCGTTAGGGTTAAGGTTAGTGTTAGGGTTACGGCTAGGTTTAGGGTTAGGGAAAGGCCTAGGGTTAGGGTTAGGGTCAGGGTTAGGTTTAGTGATCAGTTTAGGTTTAGGGCTATGGTTAAAGTTATGAATAGGGATAGCGTTAGGTTTAGTGTTAGGGTTAGGGTTCGTGTTATGTTAGGGATATGGCAAGGTTTAGGCTTAGGGATAGGTTTACGACTAAGGGTAGGGATGGTGTTAGTGTTAGAGTTAGAGTTAGGTTTAGGGATAGGGATAGGGTTAGGGTTAGGGATAGGGTTGGGGTTATTGTTACGCATAGAGTTATGGTTAGGTTTAGGGTTAGGGTGAGGATTAAGCATCGGATTTGGTCAGGGTTAGGTAAGGGTCAGAGAATCGGGATAGGTTAGGGTTAGGTTTAAGGTTAAGGATAGGCTGAGAGTTTGTTAGGTCGAGGGTAAGTGTTATGGTTAGGAATAGGGTTAGGATTAGGGTTAAGAAAGTGATAGGGTTAGGTTTAGTGTTAGGGTTAGGTTTAGGGTTAAGGATAGGTCTAGGGTTAGGGTGAAGTTTCGGTTTTGGGTTATTGTTAGTTTCTTTTAGGGTTAGGGTTAGGTTTAGGGTTATATATCGGGTTAGGGTTAGGGTTGGGTTTATGGATAGGGATAAGGTTATGGTTAGATTTAGGGTTAGGTATAGGATTTGTGTGAGTGTTATGGTTAGAGTTAGGAATAGGGTTTGGGTTAGAGTTTTGTTTAGGGTTAGGGTTATGGATAGCGTTAGGTTTGGGGATATGATTAGGTTTTTGAGTTTGGTTTAGGGTTAGGTTTAGGTAAAGGGTTAGGCTAAGGATTAGGAATATGTTAGGGTTAATGTTTGGGCTAGGGTTAGTGTTAGTGTTAGTGTTAGGGTTACATCTAAGTTTAGGGTTAAGTTAGTGTTAGTGATATAATAAAGGTAGGGTTATGAATAGGGTTAGGGTCAGGTTTTGGGTGGGGCTTAGCAACAGGGTTAGGGTTAGGTTTACGAATAGTGTTAGGGTTAGGGATAATGTTAGTGTTAGGGGTAGGGGTAGGGGTAGGGGTAGGGTTAGGGATAAGTTTAGGGATAGGGCTAGGTTTATGGATATGGATAGGGTTATGGTCATAGTTAGGTATAAGGTTAGGGTTAAGTTAGGGTTAAGTTTACAGTTAGGTTTAGGGTTTCACTTAGGGTTAGAGTTAGGGATAGGTTTTGCGTCAGTTTTAGGTTTAGGTTTAGTGTTAGGGTTAGGGTTATGGATATCATTAGGTTTAGGGATACGATTAGGGTTTGGTTTAAGTTGAGGGTGTCGGGAGCCATGCTTGCCATAAGCATTGGAAATTAGAAGAGTGCCACTTTAAGAGCTTCTGAGCTCTCCGCTTCAGCAGTTTGAGCTGACAAGCTGTACCTGCATGATAAATCAGGTCTTCTAGAAAATTAGTTTTGGTTCAGTCTGCGGGCACCGGTACGTGCTCTATCCATAGTTACTCTTTTGTTTCTGTTAGGAAAATCTCCTTGGTGACCCCAACTCTGAGTCCTATATAATATCTGTGATACCCACAACAGAGAGAGCCATCTTGTAATCACTCCCCTATCTGTAACTGTTTTTCTTTGAATAAATTCCTCATAAAACTTCAGACTTTTGTCTGAGTTTCTTTCTTGTTGAAGACCCAAGCCTGGTGGGCTTGGGGGGCATTCGACAATTGGCACCCAACATGGGACCCCCAGCGCCAGGCTTCCCAGAAAGATTTTTTGAGGAGAAAATTGTTTTTTGAGTAAATATGCTTTTGTTAGGTAAGTATGTCCTTTTCCCTTCTTTCCTTCAGTATATTTTTATAGTTACAGGTTGCAAGTTTCAGGGTTTGGTTTTTGGGCTCTTGGTAGGAGATTTTTAGATTTTAAAGTAGGGGACAGAGTCAGGAAAAAAGTGAAAAAGGCATCTCAGACAGGGGAAGCGGTTTCACTTGACTTCTGGGCTCTTGGACATTTTTTAGAGCATTTGCTGAATGCTGTCCAAAGAAATTGTTTCCAAGCCAGCTTGTTCATACATCTAGAAAGGCGATTAATCTTTATAAAATTCATGAGGAGGTGAGGCGTAAAGTCTTAGAGCAAGTTTGCTGAGTTTTTTTATTCAGAGTTTCCTCCTCCTTACCCAGTTCCTGGCACTCAGAGTTCAGGGAGAAAGCAGACACAGACGGCTAACTTTAAATTCTGGCGTAGAAAATCAGACCTAGATGTTAAAAATGGACTGTCCTTTTAACAATGTTTTTTGCCTGATGTCTCTTGTTTGTTGCTTCAAACTGATGTAGACAGGATGAAAGTGTGGGAAGCTGACTCTAGGCAGAAACTGGTCCTTTCTGTTCAGACTCATGCTAGTTCTCACAAGCTTCTGTTCTCAAGAATTTTCCAGGTTCAGACTGACCCTCTGACTCTATGAAAGACACTGAGAGCAGCCTGTATGTTTTAGTGCCTTGTCATGCAGGATTTATTTGACTAAAAAGGCTTCCACCTCACGGTCAGTTTCTGGGGTGCTAGTGGCTACTAGTATCCACCCAAACCTAGAGAGAGTAGGTCAATCGGGAAACAGAGGCAGTAGTGAGGGCTGTACTCAGAAACTGATGGGGTTGTCCACAGCGATGCTTTGGGATGTAAAAATTGTCATGCCCACGCGACGTCGACACTGTGCCTTTTGCAGATCTGTGTTGGGTGCCATTCCCAACATGTTTTGTTTCAATTTGGTTTAATGGTACCATTTAGCAAATTTCCCTCATTTTGAGCCTGGCAGGGCTTTGTTTGAAAGATGGCATTATTGGAACTTTCCTTTGTCTTTCTGTGTTCTTTCCTGACAGCACAGGTCGGTTGCTCAGGTATGAGAGGTGGCATCCTGAGCACTCTAAACAGGTAGCTTGTGGCAGAAGTTGCTTGTGAGGAGTACTCTAAACAGGTGGCTTGTGGCAGAAGCTGCTTTTTGATGAGTCTAGGAGCTCTACAAGTAGCTCGTGGCAGGAGCTACAGGTAGTAATGAACGGGTGATTTGTGGCAGGAGTCACTCTTGATGAGCTCTTGAACCTATTTTACTCATTTCTTGATTCCAATATCTTGCAAAAGACTTCAATAAATATTGTGCACACTTTTAAAAATTAAAATTAGGCTACTGATATCAGTTACAAATTTTTCTTTGACTTGTTTGTCCCACTTCAAGTGTTAAGTTTGTTTGTGTCTCCATGGTTGCCTGTTGTCACCTTATTAGGACACAGGCATACATAATCGGTTGTTAAGGGTGTTTTATGTTACCTTGGCGACCTGTTGTGTCTGCTTTTGTTACTATTGGCTCCTCATTTCTAGATGGATCTGGACTTGGGGAGTGTCCTCTCTCTCCTTTCTTTTTGTTTGATTGTATGTCACCTTGGACCCCTGCTTGATAAATGCATACCTCTTTTGCTTAACAGGACTGGAGGACGAGCAAGAAGACACCTCCACCATTGCTAATACTCCTTCTTCCTAGGTTAATATCTTCCTTTTTCCCAGGAATATGGGACAGCTAAGGCATATACTTCAGGAACAAGGTGTTATATTCAGTTCACAAGAAATGAATGACTTTGTGGACTTGCTTGAAGAAGTTTGTCCTTGGTTTCCTGAACAAGGTCCTTTGACACTGGATGTATGGCAAAAAGTGGGTGCAGAGTTACAGGTGTATTATACTAAACAAGGGCCGTTACAGGTCCCAGAGGAGACATTCACACTCTGGACTCTCATTCGAGATTGCTTGAGGTCCGGGCCAGGAAAGGAAAAACTTGCAGAACATGGTGTGTTAACTTGTTCTAATCAGTCTTCTGCGGGCTATAAACTAGAGGAGTCTTGGGGGTTGTTTGATACCTTGCAAGACCACTCTGAGGAGACCTCTGAGTCCTCTACAGAGGCTTCTGCCTTACAGTTACAACCTAAGTTGTTTTCCTCCATGGTACAAATGCAGCCTGAAAAGGACACCCAGATACAGCCTACACCTACTCACACTCCGGTCTTTGTGCCTTCTCAGATAATGCATGGCAACTCTGTTATTATACCTATAGTGTACAATCCTTCTGTTTCTTGTTCATCATCTTTAATGTCTCCCTTACAAAAGATTGTGCAGCAGGCAACTGATACTGGAGAGAATGTTTCGGGCTTTATGTCAGTTATGGAGCATAATGATAGTCAGGGTAATAGTGATACTCTGTTTCAGTTCAAGTCCTTACAAGCATTTAAATCTGCTTGTATACAGCATGGCCCTACAGCCTCTTTTACTCCGGCTATTTTAGATTCCATGCCTACTGAACTGTTGCCTCCTAATGATTGGAAATCACTGACCAGAGCTTGCCTGTCTGTGGAGGAATTTTTTATGTGGAGGTCACATTTTAGTAAATTCTGTCTGGCCACTGCTGACCTAAATAGAAATCTACATATTCCTGTTACTTTTGAAATGCATGCAGGTGAAGGCAGGTATAAAGAGATGGCTCAGCAGCTAAAGTTCCCTAATGCCATTTATGCTCAAGCTAATGTCGCAGCAAAAAAGGGCCTGGAACGAGCTGCCCACTACTGGACAGCAGACTGAGGACTTGGCTAAGATCAAACAGGGTCCTAATGAGTTATATCAGGACTTTGTGTCTAGGCTTTTTGTCAGCTGCAAGGCTAATATACGGCTTCTAAAACGTTTGGCTTATAAAAATGCAAATGTTACCTGTCAGGCTGTTCTGAGACCATACAGAAAGAAAGGAACTTTGTCTGATTATATCAGACATTGTTCTAACATCAGCACCGTTCATGACATGTTTCAACAACAGTCAAAGAAACAATGTTGTCAGTGTAACAAACCATACGAATCATCTCAAGAGAAAAATTAAACTCGCTCCAAGTACAATCAGAAGATTCAAACTTGCTGACTGTTTCATTTCAATTGTTCTTTTCATGTTTTTTTCACGTTACCTTAAAAAACCTATATTGTGTCGTTAAGGTCACTCGTGTTTACAGGGGCCTCTTTATCTAGAAGCAATATTTCCATGACTACAAAGTTGTTACTTCCTTGAGGTACATTTCCATGGGTTAAGTTTGTTTTCTGTTGCCTTAGTTACTTACTTTGTATTATATAGAGTTCGTCTTTCACGCACAGGTATCATTGATTAGCATCCACTTCTGGTAATCGCACCTTGGAGTATTTACAGCTTGGAACGTTAAGAAAGAGACTATAGTAAGATTGAGTTGTCTTAGTCTTATAATTTGTAGATTTTACCCTTTTCTGCTCAGTTTGCCTCTTGTCTTTAGGACTTCTACCACTAACTTTTTACTTTGCTTTTAGGTTTTATGGGCTGCATTGCTCTGTTTTCAGACTCTGTTGATTCTGCTATCATCTATAACCATGCCTTCCTCCCATAAAGGAGACCTATTTTTATTCACATTTCTTTTATTCATTTGGATTTCTGCTGTTGAAACTGAGAACATTTATTGGGCTCATGTACCTAATCCTCCTCTTCTTCGTCCTTATACTTGGAAGGAGCCTACTATTGTGGTTCCTCCTTTTCCTATGAATGTTTTGTCACCTCCTTATGGAACAGGTCAGCCGGATTTTCCTGATGAAGAAGAAACAGTTTTCAATTATACCCAATTTGTCACTACTGATATTATTTGCGTTGGAGTTCCTCCTTGCCATGCTATAAAACAGCAACATTGGGTTGTTCTGGAAGGTAGATGGAATCATAGTCATCCAGATGTGCTATGTTCTTCTGCTCAGTCTATAGGTTCTGCTTGGACTAAATATGAGACTACAGCTGCTCCATCTCTCCCAGAGTGTGAAAGTTTTTCCTATGCTCAGATTTCTGACAGAAAATCTTTGATATGGCAAGATTGTAAAGGGTTAATTGGAAAAGTTTATAGGTCCTGGAATCATACTTGGATTGATTAGGGTCCTTAAGGGAATTGGTTACAAGATTGTACAAATTCTAAGAAATTTTTCTCTGCGTGTAATCTTTCCAATGTTGTTCCTATGAAACAGACGTTTGATACTACTAAAGATATAATTTGGGTAGATGGAGGCATAGCTAATCCTCGACCTCAGTTGAGAATAGGACATACATTATATCCTCCTCAAATGCATATTTAGAAATTGCTAGCTGCTCTTAAGCCTGTAGAAATCTTTGATGGAACTTTTGCTATTACTTATGATGAGGTATTATATGACTTTACTAAAGTTCAGAAGTACAAGGTTTCAGCTTGTGTCCACTTTCCTCTAGAAATCTTACTTGGACATGTGGTCATTCAGGACATGAACTTAACTTGCCAAAATTGTCATTTGTATACTTGTCTTAACAGCTCTATAGCCTTTCATCCAGCTTTTGACTCTGTTATGATTTTGACTCAAAGAAATTATTTATGAATTCCTGTGAAAATGCATCGTTCCTGGGAAAGCAGTCCTGCTCAAGGATTGATTCTGAGATTTTTCAAAAGGTTGTTATGGCATGGTAAATGCATGATTGGTCTGATTGTTGCTGCTATTTTAGGACTTATTGCTTTGGCTGCTCCTGCTACTACTGCTGATGTGGCGCTTCAGAAATCTGCTCAAATGCAGACTTTTGTTGAGCATTGGCATGAAAACTCCCATAAGCTTTGGACTCAGCAAGCTCAGATCAATGCCCAATTACATGATGAGATCGTGGCTTTACAAAGCAGATTTCACTGGTTGGGTAATAAGCTTCTGGAATTGCAAAAAAAACTGTACAATATGTATGTTATTGGAATTCTACTCAGATTTGCATTACTCTTTATAAGTTTAATACTTTTCTTTATGAATGGCAAAATTTAGAAATGTATATTCAAGGGAAAATGGATAATGCAACATTTAATGCGATGCAATTGCAGGAAGAAATCTATGCAGCATTTTCAGAAGAAATGCCTTCAGCTACTTCTATTGATCAGATAGCTACTTCTTTCGCAAATACTCTCTCTGGTCTTGATCCTCGTGGATGGTTTCAGAATCTTTTACATAGTTCTGGATTTTCTTTTCTTAACTTGATGATTGTTCTTTGCATACTATTTGTGGGAGGTCACTGTGTTTTTCATTGCCTGCAGCGGCAGGCTCACGAACGGGCTGCAAAAGTTATTCTTTCTTCCCTTCATTTTCAAAAAGAAAAAGTAGCTGCGATTATGGATTAAACGTTAACCTATGCCTGACAGACATAAAACAATACCCCAACCTACTCAAGTTTTACTTCCCTCTGTTTTTTCAAACTTTCCTTGAGCTTTCTCCACAGGGAGCACTGTTGACTGTGCTCATGGCATTTTTCAGTTACCATTGACAAACCATTCATTCTCTTTCTTGATCTTGGATGCCCTAAGTTGCTCTGCAGCTGATAGATTGTGGCATCCTACTTTTGCCACAAGACTGTAACTCTGACATGGCCAGGTCCAGTCCTCCCTTGGAGAAGGGGGCGTGTTTCTGTTTTTTCCGCAGGATGCTGACTGTGCTCGTTGGTTGCTACATCGCCTCGTTCAGTTTAATCTCCAGATTCTACGCCGCCTGTGTCATTGCGTTGCACTGCCTGATGTCACCAACCTGCTCTTCATCTTTACCTAAGCTTTGTCACACTTCCTTTGGACTGTTTCCATCGCATGGCACCCACCATTCTACTGCTCTGGACTTTAGCTATAATGCTACAATGTGGAATTTGACTGTCGTTCCTCCATACCCTCCTTGATTGATGGCTTTTCCACGTGATTTGTGCACCATTGTTCCGCTTATTCCTGTATTGCACCTCCCGTTCTGTGCCCTGTGTATGCCCTTGGGTTGTTGTTTCCTTCTTTTTCCCAACTCCCCATTGGTGTCCTTTTGTTTTACACTTAGAGGGGGGAATTAGGCCTATGACAGCCTAAGCCTGTAGTGCCATCATACCGACTAGAGATATACCAACTAGAGGTAAGAGATACTAGAGCAGCTTCAACAACCAGTTAGGACCATAGAAATTCAAATTTCTATCTCAGTGGCACTGTGCAACAGTGTTATTTCCCTTTTCTTCCCCAAGGCCATGGCCAATTGGCAGGAGCTTTACAGAGGCCAGTTAGCCAATGATGGGTAAGATCTTCTCAGAGGAAAGCAGGACACCGGCCGCCTCCAATGGCTTTCACTCTGGTAGAGGACGACCTAAGACAGGCACGGTCTTTCCATCCCAGTCCTGGCATACACTTCATTTTAAAACAATATAAAAAGAAAGGGGGAAATGTCTGAAGCCATGCTTGCCATAAGCATTGGAAATTAGAAGAGTGCCACTTTAAGAGAGTCTGAGCTCTCCACTTCAGCAGTTTGAGCTGACAGGTTGTACCTGCATGATAAATCAGGTCTTCTAGAAAGTTAGTTTTGGTTCAGTCTGCAGGCACCAGTACGTGCTCTATCCATAGTTACTCTTTTGTTTCTGTTAGGAAAATCTCCTTGGTAACCCCAACTCTGAGTCCTATATAAGATCTGTGATCTCCACAACAGAGAGAGCCATCTTGTAATCACTCCCCTACCTGTAACTGTTTTTCTTTAAATAAATTCCTCATAAAACTTCAGACTTTTCTCTGAGTTTCTTTTTTGTTGAAGAACCAAGCCTGGTGGGCTTGGGGGGCATTCAACGTGAAGGTTAGGTTTAGGGATAGTGTTAGGGTAAGGGTTAGGAATCGGTTTAGGACTAGGTTCAGATTAGGATTTGGTTATGGTTAGTGTTTGTTTTAGTGTTAGGGTTAGGGTTATGGGTAGGTTCATGGTTAGGGTTAGGGTCATGAATTGGGTTAGGTTTTGGGTTGACAATAGGGTTAGGGTTAGGGGTATGGATAGCATTTAGATGAGGGTTAGGGATAGGGTTAAGGTTACAGTTAGGGTTAGGGTTAGTGTTAGGTTAGGGTTAAGGATAGATTTGGGTTATGGTTAGGGTAAGGGTAAGGGTAACAGACAGCATTAGTTATAGGGATACAATTAGGATTTGGATTAGATTTAGGGTTAGGTTTAAGAATAGGGTTAGAGCCAGGCATGGTGACACATGCCTTTAAACCCAGCATTCTGGAGACAGAGGCTGGAGGATCTCTGTGAGTTCAAGGCCAGCCTGGTCTACATAGTGAGTTCCAGGACAGCTGGGGCTACAGGGAAACTCCGTCTCAAAAAGAATTAAAAAAAAAAAAAAGAATAGGTTTAGGTTAAGGGTTAGGGATAGGTTCAAGATTAGGTTAGGGTTAGGGTTACGGTT
The DNA here is from genome assembly GCF_000622305.1 of Nannospalax galili. NCBI lineage: Eukaryota > Metazoa > Chordata > Mammalia > Rodentia > Spalacidae > Nannospalax > Nannospalax galili. Next base: position 228,844 of record NW_008334864.1, on the reverse strand, counting down.
CTTGTTAATGTTAGGGATAGAGATAGCATTAGGGTTAGGGAAAGGGTTAGGATTAAGGTTAGGTGTAGGATTGGGGATAGGGATAGGGTTAGGTTTGGAGTTAGGGCTAGGGTTAGATTTAGGTTTTTGGTTAGGGTTAGTGTTAGGGATAAGTTAGCCATAGGTTTAGGGCTAAGGATTAGAATTTGGGATAGGGTTTGTTTATGTTTAGATTTAGGGTTAGGGTTAAGGACAGGGATATGGTTGAGGTTAGGGTTAGGGTTAGATTTAGGGTTTGGGATAGGATTAGTTTTAGGGTTATGCATAGGGTTAGTTTATGGAAATGATTAGTGTTTGGGCTAGGTTTAGGGTTAGGTTTAGGGATGGGGTTATGGTAAGGGACAGGGTTTAGGGAAAGGGTTAGGTATAGTGTTAGGGTTATTGTTAGGGTTAGGCTTAGGGTTCAGGAAAGGGTTAGGTTTAGGATTAGGAATAGGGTTAGGGTTAGGTTTTGGGATAGGGTTACTGTTAGAGTTAGGGCTAGGTTAGGGATACAGTAGGGTTAAGGGTAGGTTTATTGTTAGGGATATAGATAAGTTTAGGGTTAGGGTTTATGGTTATAGTTAGGGATACTGATAGGGTTAGCATTAGGAATAGGATTAGCATTTGGGGTTAGTGTTAGGGTTAGGGTTAGGGTTACACGTAGGTTTAGGGTTAGGGTTAGGTTTAGAGATAGGGTTAGAGTTAGGGTTAGGGATAGGCTTAGGGTTAAACATAGGGTTAGGGGAGGCTTAGGCATAGGATTAGGATTAGGTTTGCATTGGGGTTAGGGATAGGGTTAGGGATGAGGTAGGGGCAGCATTAGGGTTACAGTTAGGGTTAGGATTATGGTTAGAGTTAGGGACATGGTTTAGATTTATGGTTACTGTTAGGGTTAGGTTTAGGGATAGGGTTAGAGTTAGTATTAGGGTTAGTATTAGGGACAGGGTTAGATTTAAGATTAGGTTTATGGTTAGGAATAGGGCTAGGGTTAGGGTTAGGGTTAAGTTTTGAATTAGGATTAGTGATTTGGGTCAGGTTTAGGTTTAGGTTTAGGGATCAAGTTGGGGTTAGGGCTAGCGTAGCATAGAGGCTTAGGGTTTACTTATGGTTAGGGTTAGGATTAGGCATGGGGTCAGGGTTAGGGTTAGGGTCACCGTTAGAGTTATGTAGAGTGTTAGGTTAAGGGATACAAATAGGGTTTGGGTTAGGTTTAGGGATGAAATTAGCATTAAGGTTATGGTTATGGTTATGGCTAGGGTTACAGGTAGGTTTAGGTTCAGGGTTAATTTTACAGATATAGTTAGGGTTAGGGTTGGGGATAGAGTTAGTGTTTTGGTTAGGTTTAGGTTTAGGGTTAGGGATGGAGTTAGGGATAGTGATATGGCTAGTGTTTGGGTTAGTGTTAGGGTTAGGTTTAGGGATATGGTTAGGTTTAGGATTATGTTTACCATTAGGTTTAGGATTAGAGTTAGCATTAGGTTTAGGGTTAGGTTTAAGGTTAGGATGAGGGATACAGTTATGGTTAGGATTAAGGATAGATTTAGGCTTAGGTTTAGGGTTAGGGTAAGGATCAGTTATGTGTTTAGGTTTAGGGTAAGGGTTAAGGTTAAGGGTTAGTGTTGGGGTTAGGATTAGTGTTAGGGACAAGGTTGGGTTTAGGGATAGGTTTGGGGATAGGCTTAGGTTTAGGGTTATGGATAGGGTTAGGTATGGATTTAGGGTTAGGTTTAGGGAGAGGATTTGGGTTAGGCTTAAGTTTAGGATTATGGATAGGGCTAGGGGTAGGTTTAGGGTTAGGGATAGTGTTAGGCTTTTCATTAGGTATAGGGTTAGATTTAGGGATAAGGATAGCTTTAGGGTTACAGTAAGGATTAGGGATAGGGTTACAGTTACGGTTAGGGTTAGGGTTACGGATAGAGTTAAGATTATTGTTAGGGTTAGGTTTTGGATTAGGTGTAGGGTTAGTGGTACTGTTATGATTAGGGTAGGGATTGGGTTAGGGTTACATTTAGCATTAGTGTTAGGGTGACAGATAGGGTTGGGGTTAGAGTTAGGGCTAGGGTTAACTTGAGGGCTAGGGATAAGGTAAGGGTTAGCATTAACGGTTAAGGTTGGAAATAGGGATAGGTTTAGGTTTAGGTTTAGGTTTAGGGATATGGTAGGATTAGGGTTAGTTACAGGGTTAGGGTATGTGTTAGGTTAGGGTTAGGAAAATTTTAAGGTTAGGTTTAGAGTTAGGATTAGGGTGAGGGTAAGGTTTAAGTTTGGGGATAACAACGGGATGATGGTTAGTGTTAGGGTTAACATTAGGAACTGGGTTAGAGTTAGGGTAGGGTTAATATTAGGGTTACTTTTAGGGTTAGGATTAAGATTAGGGTTAGGTATAGGTTTAGGGTTAGTGATAGGGTTACAATTAGGGTTAAGGGTTAGGTAGGGCATAGGTTTAGGATTAGGGTTAGGTTTAGGGTTAGGGAGAGTGTTAGGGTTAGGTACAGTGTGAGGGTTAGGGTTAGGGATGGGGTTAGGTTTCGGGTTACAGTTAGTGTTAGGGTTAGGGCTATATAGAGGTTTAGGCTTCAGGATAGGGTTAGTGTTAGGGTTATTGATAGGGTTAGGATTAGGGATAGGATTAGGGTTATGGATAGGGTTAAGGATAGTTTTAGGGATAGGTTAGGGTTTGGCTTAGGGTTAGGGTTAGGATTAGGGATAGGGTTAGTTTGAGTGTTAGGGAGAAAAATATGGTTAGGGTTAGGGTTAGGGTTAGGATTAGGTTTAAGGATATGGTTAGGGTTAGGGATAGGGTTACAGTTGGGATTAGGGTTAGGGATAGGGTTAGAGTTAAGTTTAGGTTTAGATTTAAAGATATTGTTGGGTTTAGGTTTAAAGTTAGGTTTAGGTTTAGGGTGTAGGGTTAGGGACAGTGTAAGTTTATAGTTAAGGTTAGGGCTAGTGTTAAGGTTAGGTTTAGTGTTAGGAATAGGGTGAGGATTTGTCTTGGAGTTAGGGCTCAGGTTAGGGTTAGGTATAGATTGAAATTTAGGGTTAGGGTTAAGGGTTTGTGCTAGTGTTAGGGTTACGTGTAGGGGTAGGATTCGCTTTACTGTTAGGGATAGGGTTTGAGTTACATTTATAGTTATGGTTAGAGTTAGGTTTAGGGATAGTGTAAGGGTTAGGTTTAGGTTTAGGGATAGGCTGAGGGTTCAGGATATGGTTAGCGTTAGGGTTAGGGTTAGGGATAGGGTTAGGAGTAGGGGTAGGGATAGTGTTAGTGTTAGAGTTAGAGTTAGAGTTAGGTTCAGGGATAGGAATAGGGATAGGGATGGGGTTATGGTTAGGCATAGAGTTAGGGTTAGGTTTATGGTTACAGTAGGATTAAGCATAGGATTTGGGTTAGGGTTAGGTAAAAGTCAGAGTTACAGATAGTTGGGTTAGGGATATGTTTTGGGTTTGTGTTAGGTTTACGGTTAGGTTTAGGAATAGGGTTAGGGATAGGAACAGGGATAGGTTAAGATTAGTGTTAAGGTTAAGGATAGGCTGAGAGTTAGTGTTAGGGATAGGGTAAGTATTTTGGTTAGGGTTAGGGTTAGGAATAGGGATAGGGTTACGTTTATTATTAGGGTTAGGTTTAGGGTTAAGGATAGGTCTAGGGTTAAGGTAAATTTTGGTTTTGGGTTATTGTTAGTGTTTATTTCAGGGTTAGGGTTAGGTTTAAGGTTAGATATCAGGTTAGGGTTAGGGTTAGGTTTAGGGATAGGGTGAGGGTTAGGGTTAGGGATTGATTTGGGTTAGTGTTAGTGATAGGTTTAGAGTTAGGGTTAGTGTTAGGTTTAGTGTGGTATTGGGTTAGAGTTATGGTTAGGGTGAGGGTTAAGGTTACGATTAGGTTTAGGGTTAGAGTTATGTAGAGCTTTAGGTTAAGGGATACAATTAGTGTTTGGATTAGGTTTAGGGTAGGTTTAGAGATAGGGTTAGGATTAGGGTGTCGGTTAGGGTTACAGATAGGTTTAGAGTTATGGTTAGGGTTGGGAATAGGTTTAGGGTTAGACATAGGGATAATGTTAGGGTTAGGATTAGAGTTAAATATAAGGTTAGGTTTAGGCTTCGTATTAGGGTTAGGGTTAAGCATAGGGTTTGGGTTTGCTTAAGAGTTAGGGTTAGGGTTAGGGATAAGCTCAGGCTGAGTGGTACAGTCAGCATTATAGTTATGGTTAGGTTTAGGGTTAGGGTTTGGTTAAAGGATAGGTTTACAGTTAGAGTTAATGGTTTCGGTTAGGGATAGGTTTAGGGTTAGTGTTAGGATTAGGGTTACGTTTAGGGTTAGAGATAGGGTTAGGTTTAGGATTAGGTACAGTGTTAAGTTTAGGGTTAGGGTTAGGTTTAGAGATAGGGTTAAGGTTAGGGTTATGCTTAGGGATAGGGTTAGGGTTAGGCTTAGTGTTAGTGTTAGGGTTAAAAATAGGGTTTGGGTTAGGGTTAGGTTTAGGTTTAGGGTTAGGGTTTAAGGGATAGGGTTAGGGTTAGGGTTAAGATTAAGTGTTATTTTTTGTGATAAGGTTAGGTTAAGGTTTAGGTTTAGGGTTAGGGCTAAGTTTAGGCTGAGGTGTACAGATAGCATTACAGTTATGTTTAGGTTTAGGGTTAGGGTTTGGGTTAGGGATAGGGTTACAGTTAGGGTTAATTGTTTGGGTTAGGGATAGGTTTATGGTTAGGGTTAGGATTAGGGTTACGTTTAGGTTTAGAGATAGGGTTAGTGTTAGCTACAGTGTTATAGTTAGGGGTAGGGGTAGGGTTAGGCATAGGTTCAGGATTATATTTAGGGTTACACTTAGGGATAATGTTAGGTTTAGGTTGAGGTTTAGAGTCATGGTTTGACTTAGAGATAGGGATACAGTTAGGGTTAATGTTAGGTTTAGTTTCAGGCTTAGGGTTTGGGAAAGAGTTAGGGATAGGGATATGGCTAGTGTTTGTGTTAGGGTTATGGTTAGGTTTAGGGATAGGTTTAGGGTTAGGGTTACGTTTATGCTTATCATTAGGTTTAGGCTTAGGATTAGTGTTAGGGTTAGGGTTAGGAATAGGGCGAGGGATAGGGTTACAGTTAGGATTATGGAGAAATTTAGGCTTAGGGTTAGAATAATGATCAGGTGTGGGTTTAGGTTTAGGGCAAGGGTTAGGGTTAAGGGTTAGGGTTGGGGTTAGGATTAGTGCTAGGAACAAGTTTGGGTTAGGGATAGGTTTAGGGATAGGGTTAGTTTTAGGGTTATGGATAGGGTTAGGTATTGCATTAGGGTTACATTTAGGGATAGGACTAGGTTTAGGCTTAAGTTTAGAACTAAGGATAGGAGTAGGGGTAGGTTTAGGGTTAGGGATAGGGTTAGGGTTTACATTTGGTATAGTGTTAGGTTCAGGCATAAGGTTAGGTTTAAGGTTAGAGTAAGGATTAAGGATAGGGTTAGGGTTACAGTTAGGGTTAGGGATACAGTTAGGGTTAGGGATAGGGAAAGGGTATGGATTAGGCGTAGGGTTAGAGATAATGTTACAATCAGGGTTAAGGATAGGGTTAGGGTTATGTTTAAGGTTAAAGTTATGGTGAGTGATAGGGTTGTGTTTAGAGTTAGGGTTAGGGTTAGGTTTAGGGATAGGGATAGGGTAACCATTAGGATTAAGGGTGAGGGTTAGGGATAGGGATAGGGTAAGGTTTAGGTTTAGGGTTATGGTGGTTTAGGGTTAGTGATAGGGTTAGCATATGTGCTAGGTTAGAGTTAACGTTAGTGTTAGGTTTGGTTTGGGGATAGGAATGGGGTGATGGTTAGGGTTAGGGTTAAGGTTAGTAATAATATTAGGGTTAGGGTTAGGGTTAGGATTGGAGTTACATTTAGGGTTAGGGATAGGCTTAGGTTTAAGTTTAGGCTTAGGGTTAGTGATAGGGTTACAATTAGTGTTAAGGGCCAGGATTCGGAACAGGGTTAGGTTTTGGATTAGGTGTAGGGTTAGGGATAGCACTCGGATTATGGTTAGTGATAGGGTTAGGGTTAGGTTTAGTGTTAATGTTAGGGTTTGGGATAGGGTTGAGGTTAGAGTTATTGTTAGGTTTAGGGATGGGGTATGGTAATGGTTAGAATTAAAGGTTAAGGTTATGGATAGTGGTAGGGTTAGGTTTAGGTTTAGGGTTAGGGTAGGTTTTGGGTTAGTGATAGTCTGAGGGTGTGTGTTATGTTAGGTTAGGGGTAAGGTTAGTGTTAGGGTTAGGGTTAGGTTAGATTTGGGGATTTGGATGGGGTGATGCCAGGGTTAGGTTAAGGTTAGCAATAGGGTAAGGTTAGGGTTAGGGTCAGGTTTATGATTAGGGTTATGTTTAGGGTTAGGGATAGGGTTAAATTTACGTTTAAGGTTTGTAATAGGTTTACAATTAGGGTTAATGTTTAGGATTAAGTTTAGGGATAGGGTTAGGGTTAGGATTAATTTAGTTTAGTCTTAGGTTTAGGGTTAGATTTCATTTAGGCTTAGGTTTAGGGTTAGGCTTATGGTTAGGTAGAGTTTAAGGGTTAGGGTAAAGATTAGTGATAGGATTAGGGTTAGGGTTAGGTAAAAGAATTTGCTTAGTGCTTGTATTAGGGTTAGGGTTAGGTTTAGAGATAGATTTTGGGTTAGGGATAGGGATAGGTTCAGGGTTAAGGTTACATTTTGGTTTAGAATTAGGGTTAGGCTGAAGGATAAGGTTACAGTTATGGTTAACTATAGATTTAGGCTTAGGGCTAGTTTTAGTGTAAGGTTTAGGGATTGCATTATGGTTAATGCAAGGGTTGAAGTTAAGTGTAAGAGTTAGGTTCAGGGAAGGGAGAGGATTACATTTATGGTTAGGTTAGTTTTGGGGTTAAAGTTTGGGTTAAGTTTAGGGATAGTTGTGGGGATAGGTTTAGGTTAGGGTTAGGTTAGAGTTAGTGTTAGTGTTAGGGATAGGATTAGGTTTAGAGTTAGGGTCAGGGTTAGGTATAGGATTAGTGTTAGGATAGGGAGAGGATTAGGGTTAGGGTTAGGGTTAGGGATAAGGTTAGGGTTAGGTTTAGGGAAAGTGTTATGGTTAGAATTGTGGTTAAGTGTAGGGTTTAGTTAGAGCTAGGGTTGTGGTTAATGATATGTTTAGGGTTACAATTAGGGTACGGTTTAAGCTTAGGGATAGTGATAGTGTAAGGTTTAGCATTAAGGGTTAGGGTTAAGAGTAGTTTTAGGATTAGGGTTACTGTATATTTAGGGTTAGAGATAGGGTTAGGGCAAGCATTTGCTTAGGGTTAGGTTTAGGGTTAGGGTTAGGGTTAGGGTTAGGTTTTGGGATCAGTGTTGGGTGAGGGTTAGGTTTAACGTTAGGGTTAGGGATAGGGTTAGGTTTAGAGTTAGGATTGGTCTTGTTTAGAGTTAGGAATAGGCTCAGGGTTAGGTTTAGGTTTAGGGTTAGTGATATTGTTACAGTTAGGGTTAAGGGTTCAGGTTAGGGATAGGTTTAGGTTTAGGATTAGGCTTACCTTTAGGGTTAGGGATAGGGTTAGGGTTAGTGTTAGGGTTAGCTACAGTGTTAGGGTTAATGTTAAGGATAGGGTTATGGTGAGGTTGAGTTTTAGGGATAGGGTTCGAGTTAGGGATAAAATAGGTTTAGAGTTAAGGTTAAAGATAGGTTTAGGCTTAGGGTTAGGATGAGTTATAGGATTGCGGTTAGGCTTAAGTATAGATTTAGACTTAGTGTTAGGTTTAGAGTAAGGGATAGGGTTTGAGTTAGGTTTAGGCAGGGTTAGGGTTAAGTGTTAGGGTTAGCATTAGGGATAGGTTTATATTTATTGTTAGGTTAGGCTTAGGGATGGGGTTAGGTTTAGGATTAGGGTGAGGTTTAGTGTCAGGATTAGGGTTAGAGTTAGGGAGAATGAAAGGTTAGGGTTAGGATAGGATTAGGGTGAGGGTTAGGGTTATCATTAAGGATTGGGATAGGGTTAGGGTTCGGATTAGGGTTAGGGTTAGGGTTACGGATTGTGTTAGATTTAGGGATATGATTAGGGTTTCTCTTAGGTTTAGGTTTAGGTTTAGGTTTAGCAAAAGGTCAGAATAGGGTTAGGGATAGGGTTAGTGTTAGGGTTATGGATACAGCTAGGGTTGGGTTAGCATTAGGGATAGGGTTAGAGATAGGGGTAGGGTTAGGATAAGGGTTAAGATTAGCCTTAAATTTATGGATATCATAAGGTCTAGGATTGGGTTAGGGTTAGGGTTAGGGTTAGAATTAGTATTAGGGTTAGGGTTAGGGTTAGGGATAAGGTTAGGTTTGGTATTAGGGTTAGGGATAGTGTTAGGATTATGGTTAAGGTTAGGGTTAGGTTTAGGGTTAGGGATTGAGTTCATGTTAGGGTTAAGGTTATGGTGAGGGTTAGGGTTAGGTTTAGGGTTTGGGTTAGGGTTAGGATTAGTGATTGGATTAAGATTTGGGTTAGCTTTATCGAAAAGTTTAGATAAGGGTTAAGGATAAGTTTATGATTCAGGTTAGGGTTAGTGTTAATGTTAGGGTTAGAGTTAGGGTTAGTGTTAGGGTTAGGGATAGGGATATGGTTAGTGTTAGGGTTATTGATAGAATTAGGATTAGGGATAGGATTAGGCTTAAGGATAGGTTAAGGATAGGTTTGGGTTTGGGTTAGGGTTAGGATTAGGATTAGAAATAGGGTTAGTTTGAGGGTTAGGGAGAGAGATATGGATTTGGTTAGGGATAGGGTTAGGTTTAGGTTTAGGGTTAGGATTAGGGACAGAGTTAGAGTTAGGGTTAGGGTTATGTTTAAGGATAGGGTTAGGGTTAGGGTTAGGCTTAGGGTTCGGGTTAGGTTTAGGGACAGGGATAGTTTTAGGATTAAGGTTAGGGTTAGTGTTAGGGTTATTGTTAATTTTAGGAATAGAATGAGGATTTGTTTTGGGGTTAGGTTTAGGGTTAGTGTTAGGGATATGGGTAGGATTAGTGTTAGGATTAGGGTTAGTGTAGGGGTAAAGGTAAGATTAGGCTTAGGGGTAGGGATAGGGTTAAGGTTAGGTTTTTGGATAGAGCTAATCTAAGGTTAGGTTTAAGTTTAGGTTTAGGAATGGCTATGGGTTAGGTTTAGGGTTAGTGTTAGGATTAGGCTTAATGATAGCGTTACACTTATCATTAGTTATAGGGTGAAATTTGGGGTTAAGTTTAAGGTTTAACATTAGTGTGAGGGTTAAAGGTAGGGGTAGGGGTAGGCATAGGTTTATCTTTAGTGTTAGGGATATGGTTTGAGTTACAGTTTTGGTTAAGGTTAGAGTCAGGTTCAGGGATAATGTAAGACTTTGGTTTTCATTTAGGGAAAGGGTTAGGTTTCGGGATAGGGTTAGAGTTAGGGTTAGGTTTGGGGTTAGGATTAGGGATAGAATTAGTTTAGTTTTAGACTTCGGAATAGTGTTAGGATTAGGGTTAGTGTTAGGGTTAGGATAAGTGTTAGGTATAAGCATAGGTTTAGGTTTAGGGTTAGGATTAGCAATAGTGTTAGTATTATTGTTAGGGTTAAAGTTAAGTTTTGGTTTAGGGTTAGGGATACTTATAAGAATAGGTTGAAGTTTAGAAATATATTTAGGTTAGGGTTAGGGTTAGTGTAGGTTAGGGTTAAGTTAGGGTTATGGTGAGGGTTAGCATTAGGATCAGGGGATACGGTTTGGGTTAGAATTACAGTTAGGGTTAGGGTTATGGATAGTGCTATGCTTAGGGATATGATTAAGGTTTCTTTTAGGTTTAGGGTTAAGTTTAGTGATAGGGTTAGGGTTAGTGATAGGGTTAGGAATAAGTTAGGGTTATGGTTTGGGTGATGGTTATGGTTAGAGTTAGTGTTAGGATTATGAATAGATTTAGGTTTAGGGTCAGGGTTGGAGATAGGTTTAGGGTAAGGGTTAGGTATATTGTTAGGGTTATATGGTTAGGTATATAGTTAGGGTTAGGGTTAGCATTAGTGTTAGTGATAGGGTGTGGGTTAGAGTTACAGTTAGGATTAAGGTTATGGATAGCCTTAGGTTTAGGGATATGATTAGGGTTTCTCTGAGGCTTAGGGTTAGGATTAGGGATAGGGTTAGGGTTATGGATTGTAGGAAACCAGGATGCCAGGCCCTAGGATGAGGTGAGCCTAAAATTTATAGGTCCAGGCTGTATTCTCTGCTAAAGAGAGGGACACTGAAAACAGTGGCTCTCATAATCCTAGCCTTGCAGAACATTGCTGCTAGACTGGCAGGAGGAAGTGGCCTTGTCATAAAAGTGCAGGCTCGACTCTCCCGCCCTCAGGCCTCTCTGGGGGAAAGTCTACCATGCAGCCCTCCATGCCTTGACTCCGCCAGCCGTGCTCACCCATTCATCTCCCCCGCTGTTCTCTACTCTTAGCTTGGGCCCTGTGCCATTCCAAGTCTTGGGGCCCCAGACACCTGGGGAACCACTGCTGATTCCTGACCCTGTTCACCCCACTGGCTTGGTGCCTTCCTTGGGCCCCAGGAGCACTGCCTCCGGCCCCAGCCCCGCCCTCACCTCTCTCTGCTTCCCCAGACCTGCACCACCCACTAACTCTCCTGACCTTCTACCCTATCCTCAGGCCTCTCGGGGTGGATCCATCGTGGAGCCCTCTGTGCATTGAATCCCCCGGCCTCATTCTCCCTTCCGTCTCCACCGCTGTTCTCTGCTCCTGGTTTGGGCCCTGCACCATTCCTGGTCTTAGGTCCCCAGACACCTGGGGAACTGGTGCTGCTTCCTGATCCTTTTTGCCCAGGCCAGCTTTGTGCCTTCCTTAGGCACCAGGAGCACTGCTTTGGGACCTGGCCTCGCCCTCAACTCTCTCTGCTTCCCTGGTCCTGCAACACCCGCCAGCCTCTTTCTGGGGGTGACAGCCTCTTTCTGGGGCTCTGAGGCTTACCTTGCCTCTCCCTGATCCTTTGCATCCAGTACAACCCAGCTACTCAATCCACTCCCTGGGAAATCTTGGGGCTTATTCCCACCCCATCTGCCTTTGCATCCCTGAGTGGCAAGGCCATGGCCAGGATCTCAGGTCAGTCCAACACCCAAGTTTCTGAGGCCAAAATCATTCTTAGAAGATTCCAGACCCAAGGAGAAAGTCTGAAAACTTCTGACCCACATTGGAAGTGGGCCACCGTGGAA
>NW_008334864.1:129970-211142 GCF_000622305.1 Nannospalax galili | reverse complement strand
AACTAAATATGTAGGAAACCAGGATACCAGGCCCTAGGGTGAGGTGATCCTAAAACTTATAGGTCCAGACTGCATTCTCTGCTAAAGGGAAGGGCACTAAAAATAGTGGCTCTGATAATCCCTGTCCTGCAGAACACTGTTAGGCTGGCAGGAGGAAATGGCCTGGTCATAAAAGTGCAGGCTCCCTGCTCTGTGGGAAAGCGTCTTGATCAACAACCCTTAGCTCATCTCCTTGTCCTGAACAAATAACTCAGCTATCCCTGGCTAAGAGATTAGGCCAGGTTAAAGGTTTACTCCTGAGCAAAAAGCTAAAGGTTCACCATGCTTTTAGCTCTAAGAAAGAAAACACTGCGCCCAATAAATTACCGGATGGGTATTGATAACCTTGAGTAAATATTTAAGAATCCTTCTGGTGCCAACTAACAGACTAAATGTCCTGTTTCTTTGTACCCTAAATCTTTCTATGTGACTGCCATATTCCACATGACTGCTAGTTCCTTGGGATGTATAAAAACCATCTGAATTTTAAAATAAATTGGCCTGTTGGGAAGACAGAGGTCCCAGAGTTTATGACTCTGTCACCAATCAAACCCTCTGCCCTGAAACCAGTAGGTCCCCCGCTAAGCAAAGCAAACCTGAGTCCCCGACAACTGGTGCCTGAAACAGGGACACTCTCGGACCTCTGCTTCACTGCAGACAGAGCAATCCTCCCCCCTTCAGCTAATCGGATCCCCTTGTCACACTGGTTCGTAGGTAAGGGGCAATTGTAAATATGTGCAATTCTCTTTCTCCAGACCAGTCTAACTTCCAATCTATTCTTAAATGCATGCTAAAGTCTAGAGGAATTAAATGTACATAGACTCAGATTAAGCCTTTTTAGATATTACTATAGAATGTAATCCTTGGTTTCTTGCTACAGGAACTATTGACTTGGAATCTTGGAAAAGAGTAGGAGATAATTTACACAATTATCAAAAGCAGGGCAAGACAGTTCCTGTCTTCTATTTCCCTCTCTGTTAGTCTCTTTGCCATTGTCTCCAAATAGAAGAGGAACCCCCTCCCTCTGAGGCCCAGCCATCTCAGCCTCTGCTCCCTCCCACTGCCAGTCCTCCCTCCACAACAGCCCAAAAGCTGGAACCTTCTCAGCCTGCTATGAAGCTGCCAGCACCTCCTCTTCGTTCTGTGAAGCTGCCAGCACTCCGTCCTGCTGTGCTACAGCCTCTGGGAACACAACCACCCTCTTCTAATTCTAATAGAAAGGGAGTTTGCCCCCACTTTGGGATCTCTCCCCACATCTCCTTCTCCCTCGGCATTCCCCATGGCATATGCTTCTTATACCTCGCTCTCTGCTTCTGACCCTGAATCTCTCCTTCCCATGTTTCAAAATCTGCTCACAGGAGACACTTTCTCTAGAGAACGTTTGGCTCCCTTGCCATATCCTTCCCCTCAGTTCTTCCCATTTCATATTCCAGCTGGCCCTGAAGCAGCTGACAACCCAGAACATAGAATGCGTAGTCCTTTTGGCTTTGAAATGCTGAAAGCAATGTGCAAGGCAGTGATGAAAAATGGTATGCATGGTCCTTTTACCATGGCCATCTTTGATCAGCTTAGCTTCAAACCCAAACCAAATAAAAAAATGCCCTAAGTGTCAAAAAGGTTTCCATTGGTCTATAGATTGACATTCTAATTTCAACAAAAACAGCAAAAATTTAAACAGGAGATGAGGCAGCCCTCTGCCCCACAACTGAGAGGGTCAACAGCCTCAGTGGGAGTAAACCCCCACTCGGCATTATGGACTCCTCCTCTAACATCTGACCTTAAGCCGTAAATTAGTGACTGCTTGGGACTTTAAAAGCCTTGACCAGCTGCTCTTTCCCTGGGATAATGGCTCCTTTTTAAATCTAAATACTATGATGAATGCACTGAACAGGCAGCAAGAAATGCTCAAGATAATGTTGATGTGACAACTGATGTGCTTAAGGACGAAGGTTGATATGCTGATGCTGAGGCACAAAAGGTTTCACCTGCTCAATATTTTGACCAGGTGCGCCTCTGTGCCTTGAGAGTCTGGAATTCCACACCGGATGATGAGACAGAGAGAACTAGCTTAGCTGATCTCAAACAAAGCCACAGGAGCAAAAGGCTGAATTTTCAGCTAGCATCTGGCGAGCAGTAGAGGCTAAGGTTCCTCATGTAGAAGCCACCCAAATTTTAATAAAACAACTTACTTATAATGGCTTGCATCAAGAATGTAAAGCAGCAATTGCTCCAATAAAAAGTCAAGATTTGTCTTTCTGGGTGACTGCTACTCAGGACACAGGCCCAGTTTCAGCACAGGTTAGCAGGATGGCAACTGCATTAGCAGAAGCTTTCACTGCCCAAATGAAAGATCTATGCTTTAAATGTGGAAAAAATGGGTCACTTTGCAAGACAATGCCCTCTCATAGACTGCAAGCCTATACCTGATCCCCCACCTTCAGGCTCGAGACCTAAACCAAATAAAAAATGCCCTAAATGTCAAAAAGTTTCCAAGGGCATAGAGATTGCCATTCTAAATTCAACAAAAATAACAAAACTTTAAACGGGAGATGGGGCAGCCCTCAGCCCCACAACCAAGAGGGTCAACAGCCTCAGTGGGGTAAACCCCCCCCAGGCATTATGGATTTGCCCCGTAAAGTCTGACCTTAAGGCTACAATGACCCTAATAGTACAGGGAATTGCTATAAGGGGTCTGTTAGATACAGGAGCTGATCAATCAATTATTAGACATGAGGACTGGCCATCACATTGGCCCACCAAATAGGGCCCCCGCCTCCTGGGGGTAGGAGGAAAGATTTCCTCACATCAGTCTTTCCATCCCCTACTGTGGGAAGACCCAGATGGCGTCTGTGGAACTTTTCAACCATTTATCAGTGCAGGCATTAACACTGGCCTATTTCTAGTAATAAATTACCTCATTTACAGGGTCTTATACAGGAACAATTAGTTAAAGGGCACTTGGAGCCCCCTAACTGTCCCTGTAACACACCTATGTTTGTAATACAAAAGAAAGCTCATGGAAAATGGAGATTTTTTTACAAGACTTAAGAAAAGTTAATGCCACTATGAAAAAATGGGATCACTGCAGCCTGGCTTTCCATCTCCTGCAGCTGTGCCTGCAGGACATGCTATTATAATTGTTGATATGAAGAACTGTTTCTTTTCTATTCCTTTACATCCTGAGGATAGGGAGCTTTTTTCTTTCACTATCCCTGTCAACAATCACTCTGTACCCATGTAGAGGTATCAATGGAAAGTCCAACCTCAGGGAATGAAAAATAGTCCTAATATATGACAATTTTATGTGCATAAAATAATTATTCCTATACTTAAAAAATTCCCTACTCTTCTTGTTGCTCATTATATGGATGATATTCTCCTTAGTCATCCTTCTATTCAACTTTTAGAAGTTATGCTTACTAAATTAATGACTATTTTAACAAAATATGGACTTTATATTTCTTCAGAAAAAATTCAAAAACATGGGCCTTATACTTATTGGGATATGTCATCTTAGATAATCAATTATACCCTACCACAACAAAAATAGAGTTGCCAGATCCTTGTATTTTAAATCAATTGCAATTTATAGGACACTTAAACTGGTGTAGACCTTCTCTTCATCTTACTACCATACAATTAAGTCCTCTTTTCCGTCTATTAGAAGGGGATTCAGATCCCAACTCTCTTAGATATTTAAGTACAGATGATAAACAAGACTTAACACTGGTAAATAAAACCCCTCATCAAATAAGTGTAAATAGAGTTAATCCTCAAAAGGATATTCAGATTCTTATAATTCCAAATATAGAACCACTATTAGCTATTATATTTCAAGAGCCTAATTATCCATTAAAATTTATTTACCTCCCCCATCATCTTAATAAAAAAACAACGCCTTATTATTTTATGATAATTCTTTTAATTCAGAGAGCCCATTTACGGACTCTTCATGCTTTGTGGAAAGACCCTGATAAAATAATTTTACTCCTTACTTGGGAAGAAATTGATTATGTAGCTTCGATTTCCCCTTCATGGCAACTTGCCTTTGCAAACTATGTTGGAGATATTGGCATTCATTATCCATGCTGGAAACTTTTAAAATTATTTCAATTCAGTAAGCTTATCTTTCCCACTATTACTTCACACTCTCCTCTCCCAGGGGCAGACATTCTGTTCACAGGTGGGACTAACAAAGGAATGGCCACCACTATTTTATACCAACTTCAAACAAAACAAAATATTTCTCATAGGAAATGCCTGTTACTGCTTCTGCCCAGTATTCAGAATTTTATGCTATCCTCCAGAGCTTCATGCTTTTCCCTCAACCTTTAAATATCTACGCAGATTTGGAATATGCTGCCCAGGCACTCCTAAAACTAGAAATAACATTTTTACAACATAAACCAGGAGAACCTATTGGGATGTTATTCTTATCTCTGAGAACTAAAATTCTCCAAAGAGAACACTCATTTTTTGTGACTCATATACGCTCCCATTCTGGACTACCTGGTGCATTAGCTTCCCTAAACCAACAAACAACCTAATTAAACAAGTAAATGTTATGACTCCTTTATGCAGTCACCAACTCCTTCATAAGCCAGCAAAAATGTTAAAAGCTTTATATCCTCGCCTTACTAAAGATCAAGCTAAAATTATATTTAAACAATGTCCTCAGTGTGCTCCACTTATTACTTTAGGTCCCATGACTGGAGTCAATCCTTGTGGCCTATGGTCTAATATGATCTGGCAAAATGATATCACTCATATAACTGAATTTGGAAAACTTAAATATGTCCAATGTACAGTAAATAATTATTCCTTGGCTTTAAATGCCACAGCTCATACAGGAGAGACAAAAAGTATGTAATTAAACACCTTATTCAAGCATTTTCAATTTTAGGAATACCTCATCAAATAAAAACAGATAATGGGCCTTCCTATACTAGTAAAAATTTTCAACAATTCTGCCAAACTTGGGATATTTTACATACCACTGGCATTCCTTACAACCCCACAGGACAAGCAATAATAAAGTGACAACATAAATGTCAAAGATCAAATAATTAAAATGAAAACTTGGGAATCACCTATACCTAGGATAACAGTACAGAGTACTCATTTCTTATTACACAGGTCTCTACTAACTTTAAATTTTTTTACACTAAATGATCAAGGAATTTCCCCAATGGCCAAGCACTAGCAGAGAGTGGCTGTCCCATAGTCCTTGCTGCAAGTGACTCTGGAGCAAAACTCCAGCTCCTCTACTAACAATGGGACGAGGATATGCTTGTTTCTTTCCAGAAAATGAATTCCCCACCCCAATGAGTGCCACTCAGATATGTCAGACCACTCAATCTAACCCCCCACAGCAAAGATGACTGCACTGACCATGGGAAAGCAGAAAAGGAGAGCCCGCCAGATGACACAGCCTCCTTGTGACCTGAGGAATGACTAAGAACCTGATGAACGATTCCCAGGAGTTGGGATAGCGCCAGGGCCAAGATATATCTAAACCTGAAGTTCTTCTTATCTGTGTTCTAACTATACTGACCGTGAATAGCGTAAAAGCTGAAACGTGTGTCATCAATACTAATATTAATGGTGTGCCTATTTTAGGATCAAGATTAGTACTCGAGTGTATTACATAAAACTGTGCATGGCCACCTGGACCCATCATATGGGAAAAGGATGGACAGAGGATATACAGCCAAATGGATGGAGGATTTTTAGGTTGGAAAAATGCTACTGACCAGAGCCTAAAAAAACAGCATGATTTCAGTACTTTTAAAGAGGCACTGACCGTAGAAGATACTGGAAGTTATAGCTGTGTAAAAAACCAAAAGAGACCTTTTAAAGATATTGAATTAGTTAGATCAATCACGTCTTCGCAATGAACCAGCCTGCCCATATCTAATGATTTGAACAGGAATTTATGGGTTCGTCTTGCACAAAAGGGTTATAATAAACAGAGTTTCTGTATACGAGGAGACCCTTCTATACCAGGATTGTTAAAGAAAAATCAAATAGGAATGGGGTTACATATGAATCTTTATAAACAGATAACTAGGGACAATATAGAAAGTCAAACACAACGTGTTGATAAGATAGTCAAGGACTTACCTGTATCTCACGTTATTGTTAATCATTATTTATGTTTTGATTGTAAGTTTATTCCCTTGCATTGCAATGTCACCTCTAATCATACCCTAAAGAAATGGAAACAATTGCCTGTAGGATGGACCTTCTTTTGCAATAATGAAACCTATGTAGCACTGCCTTACGGATATCAAGGATTATGTGCCATAAAATGTATAATGCCTTTGCTAATAACCTCTCCTGGAAAAAGAATGCATAGACCTTTACCTGAAGAATGTGATGATTCTCTCAAGCTAGTTGACCCAAAAGCTGTAGGCTGTTAGTTCTGTCTTTTTACTCCCCATACCTGGTTTGGTAACAGGATTGCAAAACGAAATATCTAATCTCACTTGTATAACTAGTCAAACAGCAAATATAACTGCAAAAATACTAGGAGAAATTAATCAGGAAATGGGAGAACTAAGAACTGCTGTGCTACAAAATAGAGCTACTATAGACTATCTACTGTTAAAAAATCACATGGGATGTGAACAATTTCCAGGATGTGTTGTTTTAATTTGTCTGATTTTCACATACTATAGACCAACAGATTAATGATTTACAAAAGGAAATTAATAAGATGTCTGAATTTTCTATACCTTGCCAAAATGGCTCCAATGACTTACTCCATTCTTGGGCCCAATATTTATTGGCATACTTCTTCTTATGGGAGCTCCAATAGTTATGCGCTGTATTATAATTTCAATTAATAATACTGTGGCATCTATGACCACTTCCTTCTTACTTTTAAAAAACAAAAAGGGAGGAGATGTAGGAAACCAGGATGCCAGGCCCTAGGGTGAGGTGATCCTAAAACTTATAAGTCCAGGCTGCATTTCCTGATAAAGGGAGGGGCACTGAAAAAGTGGCTCTGATAATCCCTGTCTTGCAGAACACTGTGAAACTGGCAGGAGGAAGCGGCCTGGTCATAAAAGTGCAGGCTCCCTGCTCTGTGGGAAAGCGTCTTGGTCAACAACCCTTAGCTCATCTCCTTGTCCTGAACAAATAACTCAGCTATCCCTGGCTAAGAGATTAGGCCAGGTTAAAGGTTTACTCCTGAGCTAAAAGGTAAAAGTTCACCATGCTTTCAGCTCTAAGAAAGAAAACATTGTGGCCAATAAATTACCAGATGGGCACTGATAACCTTGAGTAAATGTTTAAGAATCCTTCTGGTGACAACTAACAGTAACAGACTAAATGTCCTGTTTCTTTGTACCCTAAATCTTGGTATATGACTGCCACATCCCACGTGACTGCCAGTTCCTTGGGATGTGTAAAAATCTTCTGAATTTTAACATAAATTGGCTCGTTGGAAAGACACAGTTTCTAGGGTCTAAGACTCTGTCACCAATCAAGTCCTCTGCCCCAAACCCAGTAGGTCCCCCACTAAGCAAAGCAAACCTGAGTCCTAACAGGGTTAGGATTAGGGTTAAGGTTTAGGTTTACATTTAGGAATAGGGGTAGTTTTAGGATTTCAGTTAATGTGATGTTTAGGGTTCGTTATTGGGTTATGATTGTGGTTAGGATTAGGATTAGGGTTAGTGTTAAGGTTAGGTTTAGGTTTGGAGTTAGTGATACGATTATGGATAGGTTTTGGTTTGGGTTAGGGTTGGAGACAGGTTTCGGGTTAGAGATAGAGTTAGGATTAGAGTTAGGGTTAAGGTTACAGTTAGAGTTAGGGTTAGGGTTAGGGACAGGGTTAAGTTTAGGAATAGGGGTAGGGTTAGGAATGTTAGGGTTAGGGTTAGATTTAGTGTTAGGATTACAGATAGGTTTAGGTTTAGGGTTAGGGTTAGGGATAGGTTTAGGTTTAGGTTTAGGTTTAGGGTTAGGGTTAGGGTTAGGGTTAGGGTTGTAGTTAGGGTTAGGTCTAGGTTTGGAATTAATGTTAGGATTACAGATAGGTTTAGGGTTAGGGTTGGGGGTAAGGTTAGGGTTAGGGTTAGAGATATGGATAGGTTTAGAGTTGGGTTAGGTTTGGAGATAGGGTTAGGGTTTAGGTTAGGGATAGGGTTAGGGTTAGGGTTAAGGTTAGGGCTAGGGTTGGGGTTAGGGTTAGGATTAGGGATAGTTTTAGGTTTAAACATAGGTTTAGGTGAGGTTTAGGCATAGGATTAGGGTTTAGGTTTGTGTAGGGGTTAGGGATAGTGAGGTAGGGACTGCATTAGGGTTATGGTTAAGGTTAGGGTTAGGGTTAGGTTAGGGTTAGGGTTAGGGCTAGGGTTAGAGTTAGGGTTAGGATTAGGGATAGTTTTAGGTTTAAACATAGGTTTAGGTGAGGTTTAGGCATAGGATTAGGGTTTAGGTTTGTGTAGGGGTTAGGGATAGTGAGGTAGGGACTGCATTAGGGTTATGGTTAAGGTTAGGGTTAGGGAAAGAGTTTAGAGTTAGGGTTACTGTTAGAGTTAGGGTTAAGCATAGGGTGAGAGTTAGAGTTCGTATTAGGGTAAGGGTTAGGGTTAGGGTTAGGGTTAGGGATAGGGTTAGATTTAAGTTTAGGTTTATGGTTAAGGATAGGGCTAGGGTTAGGTTAAGGGTTAAGTTTTGATTTAGGATTAGCGATTTGTGTCAGGTTTAGGTTTAGTTTCAGGGATCAATGTGGGGTTAGGGCTAGCATATCCTAGAGGGTTGGGTTTTCTTAGCGTTAGGGTTAGGTTTAGGTATACGGTTAGTGTTAGGGTTAGGGTCAGTGTTAGAGTTATGTAGCGTGTTAGGTTAAGGGATATGAATAGAGTTTGGGTTTGGTTTAGAGTAGGTTTAGGTATGAAATTAGCTTTAAGGTTATGGTCAGGGTTAGGTTTAGGTTTACAGATAGGTGTAGTGTTAGGGTTAGTTTTAGACATATAGTTAAGGCTAGGGTTGGGGATAGGGTTAGGGTTAGGGTTAGGTTTAGATTTAGGGTTAGGGTTCGGGATGGAGTTAGGGATAGGGATACAGCTAGTGTGTGCATTAGAGTTAGGGTTGGGTTTAGGGATACAGTTAGGGTTAGGATTATGCTTACTCTTGCGATTAGGTTTAGGGCTAGGGTTACAGTTTGGGTGAAGGATAGGTTTACGGTTAGGATTAAGAATAGATTTAGGCTTTGGCTTAGGGTTAGGGTAAGGATCGGTTATGGGTTTAGGTTTAGGGAAAGGGTTATGGTTAAGGGTTAGAGTTGGGGTTATCATTAGTCTGAGAGACAAGGTTGGGGTTAGGGATAGGTTTAGGGATAGAGTTAGGTTTAGGGTTAAGTATGGGTTTAGAGTTAGGTTTAGGGATCAGATTTGAGTTAGTCTTAAGTTTAGGATTAAGAATAGGGCTAGGGGTAGGTTTAGGGTTAGGGATAGGGATAGGGTTTTCATTAGGTATAGGGTTAGGTTTAGGGATAAGGATAGGTTTAGGGTTACAGTAAGGATTAGGGATAGGGTTACAGTTACTGTTAGGGTTAGGGTTAGGGATATAGTTAAGATTAGTGTTAGGCATAAGGTTAGGGTTAGGGTTAGGGTAGGGATCGGGTTAGGGTTACATTTAGTGTTAGTGTTAGGGTGAGGGAGATGGCTGGGCTTAATGTTAGGGTTAGGGTTGGTTTGAGTGCTAGGGATAGGGTAAGGGTGAGGATTAACCATTAGGGTTAGGGAAAGGGATAGTGTTAGGTTTAGGTTTAGGTATATGGTAGGACTAGGGTGAGTGATAGGGTGAGGGTATGTGTTAGGTTAGGGTTAGGAGTAATTTAAGGTTAGGGTTAGTATTAGGGTTAGGGTTAGGGTTAGGCTTGGGGATATAAATGGAGTGACGGTCAGGGTTAGGGTTAGAGTTAGTGTTAGGGTTAGGGCTACGGATAGGTTTAGGCCTCAGGATAGTGTTAGTGTTTGGGTTATGGATAGGGTTAGGATTAGGGATAGGATTAGGGTTATGGATACGGTTAAGGATAGGGTTAGGGCTAGGGTTAGGGTCAGGGTTAGGGTTAAGATTATGGATAGGGTTAGTTTGAGTGTTAGGGCATGCGATATGGTTAGGGTTAAGGAGAGGTTTAGGGTTAGGGTTAAGGATAGGGTTACATTTGGGATAAGGGTTAGGATTAGTGATAGGATTAGAGTTAGGGTTAGGGTTAGGGTTAGAGACAGGGTTAGGTTTAGGCCTAGGAATAGCATTAGAATTAGAATTAGTTGTAGGATTAGGGTTAGGATTAGGTATAGGAATAGGTTTAGGTTTAGGATTAGGTAGAGTGTTAGAATTAGTGTTAGCATTAAAGTTAAGATTCTGTTTAGGGTTAGGGATATATTTAGGGTTAGGTTGAGGTTTAAGGTTAGGTTGAGGTTAGGGTTAGGGTTAGGGTTAGGGTTAGGGTTAGTGTTAGGGTCAGGGATGCAATTTGGGTTAGAGTTATGGTTAGGTTTAGGGTAAGGGAAAGGGTAAGGGTTTATTTTGAGTTAGGATTAAGGATTGGGTTAAGTTTAGGTTTACGGTAAGGGATCGAGTTAGGGTTAGGGTTCGTGTAAGGTAGAGGGTTAGGGTTAGTGTTAGTGTTCGGTTTAGGGTTATGGTTATGGTTAGGGTTAGGGTTAGGGTTAGTGATAGGGTTAGGGTTATGGCTACTGTTAGGGGTATGGTTAGGGTTAGGCTTAGAGTTAGCATTAGGTTTAAGCATAGGGTTTGGATTAGGTTTAAGATTAGGGTTAAGGTTAGGTTTAGGGTTTGTTTAAGGGATAGGGTGAGGGTTAGGGTTAAGGTTAAGTGTTATTGTTTGTGATATGGTTAGGTTGAGGGTTAGGGTTAGGGTTAGGGTTATGGATAAGTTTAGGGTGAGTGGTATGGACAGTATTATAGTCATGTTTAGGGTTATGGTTAGGGTTTGGGTTAGGGATAGGGTTACAGTTAGGGTTAAAGTTCAGGTTAGGGATAGGTTTAGGGTTAGGGTTACAATTAAGGTTACGTTTAGGGTTAGAAATAGGGTTTGGGTTAGTATTAGGTACTGTGTTGGGGTTAGGGTTAGGGTTAGGGATAGGTTATGGTTATGGTTAGGCTTATGCTTAGGGCTAATGTTAGGTTTAGGTTGAGGTTTAGAGTCATGGTTCAACTTAGAGATAGGGATACAATTAGGGTTAAGTTTAGGTTTAGTTTTAGACTTAGGGTTTGGGATGGAGTTAGGGATAGGGATATGGATATTGTTTGTGTTGGGGTTATGGTTAGGTTTAGGGATAGGTTTAGGGTTTAGGTAAGGCTTATGCTTATCATTAGGTTTAGGAATATTTAAGGTTAGGAGTAGCATTAGGTTTAGGGTTAAGGTTAGGGTTAGGGTGAAAGATAGGGTTACGGTTAGGATTAGGGATAGATTTAGGTTTAGGTTTAGAGTTAAGATAAGGATCAGGTATGGGTTTAGGTTTAGGGCAAGGGTTAGGTTTAGCGTTAGGGTTAAGGGTAGGGTTAGGGTTGGGGTTAGGTATAGGATAAGGGATAGGGTTAGCATTAGGCATAGTGTTCGGGAAGGGTTAGGCATAGAATTAGGGTTATATTTGCATTGGGGTTAAGAATAGGGTTATGGATAGGGTAGGGGCAGCATAAGGGTTATGGTTAGGGTTAGTATTAGGGTTAGAGTTTGTGAAAGGGTTAGAATTATGGTTAGGGTTAGGGATAGGGCTACAGTTAGAGTTCATATTAGGGTTAGGGTTAGGATTAGAGTTAGTGTTAACATTTTGGATAAGTTTAGGGTTAGGGTTAGGGTTGGAGATAGGTTTGGGGATAGGGTTACGATTTGGGTTCGGGTTATTTTTAGGGTTAGTGTTAGGGTTAGTGATAGGGTGTGGGTTAGAGTTAGTGTTAGGTTTAGGGTTATTTATAGTGCTAGATTTAGGGATATGATTAGGGTTTCTCTTAGGTTAAGGGTTTAGGTTTAGGGATAGGGTTAGGAATAAGTTAGGGCTATGGTTTGGGTTATGGTTACGGTTAGAGTTAGTGTTAGGATTTTGGATAGGTTTAGGTTTAGGATTAGGGTTGGAGATAGGGTTAGGGACAGGGTTAGGGTTAGATTTAGAGACAATGTCAGGGTTAGGTTTAGGCATAGGTTTAGGGTTAGGAATAGGTTTAGAAATAAGTTAGGGTTAGGGTTAGGGTTTGGGTCAGGGTTAGGGTTGGAGATAGGGTTAGGGTTAGGGTTAGGGTGGGATAGGGTTAGGAATAATTTAGGATTAGGGTTTGGGTTAAGGTTAGTGTTGCAGTTAGTGTTAGGATTACGTATCGGTTTAGTTTTAGAGTTAGGGTTGTGGATAGGGTTAGGGTTAAGGTTAGGAATAAGGTTAGGGTTATGGTTAAGGATAAGGTGTGTGTTAGTGATACATTTAGGGTTAGGGTTACGGATAGCTCTAGGTTTAGGGATATGATTAGGATTTCTCTTGGGTTTAAGTTTAGGTTTAGTGGTAGGGTTAGGGTTAGGGATTGGGTAAGGAATGGGTTAGGGCTAGAGTTAGGAATATGTTAGGTTTAGAAGTTGGGTTAGGGTTAGGGTTAGAGTTACTGTTAAGATTACGGATAAATTTACATTTAGGGTTAGGGATAGAGATCAGTTTAGGGTTAGGAATAGGGATAGGGTTAGGTTTAGGGATTGGGTTAGGGTTAAGCATATTTTTAGGGGAGGGTTAGGCATAGGATTAGGGTTAGGTTTGCATTGGAGTTAGGGATATGGTTAGAGACGGGGTAAGGACAGTGTTAGGGTTACAGTTAAGGTTAGGATTAGGGTTAGACTTGGGGGAAGGGGTAGAGTTAGGGTTAGGGTTGGGGTTAGGGTTAGGGTTAGGATAGGGTTTGGGTTAGGGTGAGGGTTGGAGTTAGTGCTAGGATTATGGATAGGTTAAGGTTTAGGGTTAGGGTTGGAGATAGGGTTAGGGTTCAGGATAGGGGTTGTTAGGGTTAGAGATAGGGTTAGGATTAGGGTTAGCAATAAGGTTAGGGTTAGAGTTCTGTTTAGAGTGAGGTTTAAGGAAAGACATAGGTTTTGGGTTAGATTTAGGGATAAGATTATGGTTAGGGTTAACGTTAGGTTTCAGGTTATGATTAGGGTTAGGGATACATTTAGGTTTAGGGTTAGGCTTAGGATTAGGATTATATTTAGGGTTAGGGACAGGGATAGTCTTAACGTTATGGTTAGAGATAGGGTTAGGGTTAGGTTTAGGGATAGAGTTAGTTTTAGGTGTAGGGTTAGGGGTAGGGTTAGTTTTATGGTTAGGGATAGGTTTATGTTTATGTTTAGGGTTAGATTTAGAGTTAGGCTTAGGGTTAGGGTTAGGGTTAGATATAGGGTTAGGATTAGGGTTAAGCATAGTGTTAGTGTTAGGGTTAAGGTTCTGTTTAGGGTGAGGGTTAGGGATAGAAATAGTTTTAGGGTTATATTTCAGGATTAGATTATGGTTAGCATTAGAGTTAGTGCTCAGGTTCGGGTTATGGTTAGGGATGCATTTAGGGTTAGGGTTAGGCATAGGATTATGATTAGATTTGGGGTTACAGTTAGAGATAGTGTTAGGATAAGGGCTAGGGATAGAGTTAGGTTTAGGGTTAGGGATATGTTTAGGTTTATGTTTAGGGTTAGATTTAGAGTTATGGTTACTGACACGTATAGAGTTATGATTACTGCTACAGATAGATTTAGGGTTACCATAAGTGTTAGGGAAATAGGATTAATGTGAGTGTTAGAGATAGGGAAAGTGTTAGGGTTCAGGACAGGGATAGGTTTAGGGTTAGGGCTAGGGATAGTGTTGGGATTAGGGTTAGTGTTGGGGTTAGGATTAGGGTTCAGGTTCGGTTTAGGGTTAGGTTTAGGGATAGATTTTGGGTTAGGTTTAGTTTTAGGTTTAGGTTTAGGATTAGGGATAGAGATAGGTTTAGGGTTAGGGTTCTGCATAGTGTTAGGATTTTGTTAGGGTTAGGGTTATGGTCAAAGTTAGGGTTACCATTAGGGATAAGTTTAGGAGTAGGGTTAGGGATAGGGTTAGATATAGGTTTAGGGTTAAGTATAGTGTTAGGATTAGGGTTAGGGCTAGGTGATTGGGTTAAGGTTATGGTTAGGTTTAGCATTCAGGCTTAGGCTTAATGATTGGGTTAGGGTTATGGTTAGGTTTAGCATTTGGGTTAGGGTTAGGAATAGGATTAGGGATAGGGCAGGGATATGGTTAGGGTTAGAGTTAGGGTTAGAGATAACATTAGGGTTCAGGTTCATATTAGGGTTATGGTTAAGTTTAGGAATAGGGTTAGAGTTAGTGATAGGGTTAGGGATATGACTAGGGTTAGGGTTCTGTTTAGGGTGAGAGTTAGGAATAGAGATAGGGTTAGGGATAGATAAAGTTATGGTTAGGGACAGATTTAGTGATCAGGTTAGGGTTAGGGTTAGGGATAGGATTAGGGTTAGGTTGAGGCTTAAGGATAGGGTTATGGATAGTTTTAGAGTTAGGGTTAGGAATAGTGTTAGGGTTAGGGTGAGGTTTAGGTAAAGGGTTATGGTTAGGGTTATGTTTAGGGTTAAGTATTAGTTTTAGCATTAGGGATTGGGTTAGGTTTAGGGTAGGTATTAAGGTTCGGGTTATGTTGAGGCTTAGGTTTAGGGCTAGTGTTTGCATTAGAGATGTGGTTATGGTTACAGTTACAGTTAGGGGTGGGTTTAGAGATAATGTTAAGTTTTGGTTTAGGGTTAATTTTAGGGTTAGATTTAGGGATAGCATAAGGGTTAGGTTTAGGTTTGTGGTTAGGATTAGGATTAGGGATAGGGTTAGGGTTAGAGTTAGGGTTATGGTTCGTGTTAGGGTTAGGGTTAGAGATATGGTTATGGTTAGGGTTATGCATAGGGTTAGAGTTAGGTACTGGATTAGGGTTATGGTTATGGTTATGGTTAGAGTTAGGCATAGGGTTAGAGTTAGGTATTGGGTTTGGGTTAGGGATAGGGTTAGGTTTAGGGTTATGGATAGAGTTAGGGTTAAGTTTATGGTTAGGGTCAGGGATAGGGTTATCTTTAGGGTTAGGGATACAGTTAGGGTTAGGTTTATGATTAGGGTTAGTGATAGTATTATGGTTTTATTTAGGGTTAGGGTTTTGGTTAGGATTAGCCTTAGGGTTAATTTTAGGGATAAGATGATGGTTAGGGTTAGAGTTAGGGATACGGTGAGTATTAGGGTTAGTGATAGGTTTAGAGTGAGGATTTGGGAGAGGGTTAGGGTTAGGTTTAGCATTTGTGTTAAGTTTAGGATTAGGGAAAGGGTTAGGTTTAAGATTATGGTTAGGGTTAGCTATAAGTTTAGGGTTGGGGTCAGGGTTAGGGTTATCCTTAGGGTTAGAGATATGATTAGGGTTTAGGTTAGCTTTAGGGTTATGTTTAGGGATAGGGTTATGGTAAGGGTTAGGGATAGCATTAGGACTAGGATTAAGATTAGTGTTTGCATTATCATTAGGTTTAGGGTTAGTGTTTAGAGTTAGGTATGGGGATAGGGTTAGGGAAAGGGTTAGGATTAGAGATAAGGGTAGGTTTAGGGATTGGGTTGGGGATAGGGTTAGGGTTAGGGATAGGGTTAAGGTTAGGGTTAGGGATAGGTTAGACTTAGGGTTATGATTAGGATTAGGTTTAGGAATAGGGTTAGAATTAGAGGTAGATTTATGTATAGGACTAACTCTAACCCTAACCCTACCCCAACTTTAACCCTACCCCTAGCCCTTACAATATCCCTAAACTTAAGGATAATATTAACCCTAATCATAACCCTAAACCTATCTCTAACCCTATTCCTAACCATAAACCCAAACCTAAACATACCCCTAACCCTAACCCTAACCCTAAATCTGACCATATCCCTAACATTATCACTAACCGTTAACCCTAACCCTAACCTTATCCCTAAACCTAATCATAACACTACCCCTAATGCTTTCTCTAACCCTAAATCAAAGCTTTTTCCTTACAGCAACCCTAAGCCTACCCTTACCCATAACCCTGAACTTAACCCTAACCCTAACAGTAACCCTATTCCTAACCCTAACTCTAAACCTATCCTTACACCTAATCCTAACACTAATGATATACCTATCTCTAACCCTAACCTTAAACCTATACCTAACCCTAAACCTAACCCTATCCCAAACCCTATCCCTAACAATAACTCTAAGCCTACCCACAATCCTAACACTAACCCTGTCCTAATCAAAAACTTAACCCTACCCTAATTCTGTGCCTATCCCTAACCCAAACACTACACCCAACCCTAACCCTATCCTTAATGTTAACAATAACCCTAGCCCTTTCCCTAGCCCTAAACTTAACCTAACCATATCCCTAAGCCTAAGCATAACCCTAAACCTACCCTTAACCCTAAGCTGGACCCTATCGTAAACCTAACCCTCACCCTAACCTTAACTCTATCCCTAACCCTAAACTTAATCCTAACTCTAAACCTAACCCGACCTCTAACCCTTACCCCCACATCAGCCCTAATGATATCCGTAAAGTTAAGGCTAATCTTAACCCTAATCCTAACCCTACCCTTATCTCTAACCCTATCCCTAACCCTAATCCCAACCGTAACTGTATATGTAACCCAAACACTAACCCTATCCCTAACCTTAATCTGACCCTATCTCGAAACCTAACCCTAAACCTAAGAGAAATCCTAATCATATCCCTAAACCTAGCTCTATCTGTAACCCTAATCCTAACCCTAGCCCTAACCCTTGCCATAACGTAACTAAAACCCTAACCATTACTCTAATCCTAACACTAAGTCTAAATCTATACTTAAGCCTAACCATAATCCTATCACTCATCCTAACCCTAACCCTAACCCTAAACATATCCTTAATTTTAACTCTAACCCTATCCCTAATCTGAAACCTATACCTAAACCTCAACCGAACCCTAACCCTATCCTTAACCCTAACCCTAACACTGTACCTAATTCTAGCCCTATCCCTAACCCAAAATGCAACCTGAATCCTAACACTAAACCTAAACCTGTCCCTAACCCAAAACCTAATCCTTACCCTAAACCTAGCCCTACCCCTAACCCTAACCGTAACCTAATCCTTAACCCTAACTGTAACCCTATCACTAACCCTAAACCTAAACCTAACCTCAAGCCTTTCCCTAACCATAAACATAACCCCAATCCTAACCTAACCCTAACCCTCACCCCATCCTGATCCCAAAACCCAACCCTAACCCTAACCTAAAACCTAAATCTAACCCTAAGCTAATACTTAACCAAACCCTATCCTTAACCCTAAACCTACCCTAACCCTAATTCTAAAACTATTCTTAACCCTAACCCTAACCCTTAACCCTAACACTACCCTAACCCTAACCCAGTCTCTAAACATAACCCTAATCTTAATGCTATCCCTACCTCTAACCCTAACCCTATACCCAAACCTAAACCTAACCCTAACCATAACTCTAAACCTATCCATAACCCTAATCCAAATCTTAACCCTAAACCTATTCATAAATCTAACCATAAACCTAAGCAAAACTCTAATTGTATACATTACCATAACGCTAACTGTAACCCTTACACTAACCCTAAAGCAAACCCTATCCTTAGCCCTAACCCTAACCCTAAACTTAACCCTAACCTTAACCTTAACCCTAAACTTAACCCTAACCCTAACACTATCCTTAAGCATAACCCTTACCATAACCCTAAACCTATCCCTAACCCCAACCCCAACCCTAACACTGTACCTAACCCTAACCCTAAACATATCTCTAACCCTAAATGTAAACCTAATCCTAACGCTAACCCTAAACTTATTTCTAACCTGAACAATTAAACCTAACTGTAACCCTATTCCTAACTCTAACCCTAAACCTAACCTTATCCCAAATAATAACACTTAACCTTAGCCCTAACCCTAACCCTATCCCTTTAACTAACCCTAAACCTAACGCTAACCCTGTCCCTAACCATAACCCTATCCCTAACCCTAAAACTAATACTAACCCCAACACTAACCCTAACCCTATTCTTAACCCTAACCCTAACTCTATAGGTAAGCCTAATTCTATCCCTAACCTTAAACCTAACTTTATTCCAAACCCTAAAAATAATCCTTGATCTTTACCTAACCCTATCCCTAACCCCAATCCTAACCATAAACATAATCATAACTATAATGCTATCCATAGCACTAAGCCTAACCTTATACCTAACCCTAACCCTAACCGTAACCTTAATCCTAATCCTAAGCCTAACCTTATCACAAAAAATCACTTAACCTTAACCCTATCCCTAACTGTAACTCTAACCCTAACCATAACCCTATCCCTCAACCTAAGCATATCCCTATTCCTGCCTCTCACACTAACCCTGTCCCTAACACTAAACATAACAATAACAATAACCCTAACACTATCCCTAACCTTTACCATAACCCTATCCCTAAACCTGGCCTTAAAACTAACACAAACGCTAATCATTTCCATAAGCTAACAATATCCATGACCCTAAACCTAACCCAAACACTATCAGTAACCCTAAACCTAACACTATCCTAACCCTAACCCAGTCTCTAAACATAACCCTAATCTTAATGCTATCCCTACCTCTAACCCTAATCCTATACCCAAACCTAAACCTAACCCTAACCATAACTCTAAACTTATCCATAACCCTAATCCAAATCTTAACCCTAAACCTATTCATAAATGTAACCATAAACCTAAGCAAAACTCTAATTGTATACATTACCATAACACTAACTGTAAACCTTACACTAATCCTAATGTAAACCCTATCCTTAGCCCTAACCCTAACCCTAAACTTAACCCTAACCTTAACCTTAACCTTAACCCTAAACTTAACCCTAACCCTAACCCTAAACGTATTGATAACCACAACCCTAAATTTAACCCTAACCCTGTGCCTAACCTTACCTTTATTGTATCCCTAACAATACCCTTACCTCCAAAACTCTCTGTGAGCCTAACACTAACACTAACCCTAATCATAACCCAACTCCTAACCCTAAACTATTCCTAACCCTGTTACTAATGCTTAGCCTATACCTTTACCTAAACCTAACCCTAAACCAACCCCGAAACCTAATCATATCCCTAAACCTAACAGTATCCATAATGTTAACCCTAAATGTAACACCCAAACCCTATGCCTAACTCTATCACTAATCCTAACAATAAACTTCACCCTAACTCTGTACCTAACTCTAAAACTATCAGTAAATTTATCCATATCCCTAACCTAACCATAACCCTAACACAATTCCTAACCCTAAATCTAACCTTATTCTTAACAAAAACACTAACCCTAACGAAAAACCTAACCCTTACCCTAAGCCTAGACCTATCCCTAACCCTAAACCTAAACCTAACCCTATCCCTATTCCTAATCCTAACACTCAGCCTATTCCTAAACCTAACACTTGCTCTAAGCCTAGCCCGATATTTAAGCCTATTCCTTACACTAAACCTAGCCCTAACCCTAATCCTAACCTTAACCCTAACCCTAACCCTATACATAAACCTAAATCTAGCTCTATTCCTAAACCTGACCCTAAACCTATCCCTATCTCTGTCCCGATCCTAACCCTATCCCTATCCCTAACCCAAATCTTAACCCTAACCCTAACCCTAACCCTAACCCTAACACTAACACTAACACTAACCCTATCCCTATCCCTATCCCAATCCCTATCCTTATCCCTATCCCTAAATCTAACCCTCTCCATAACCCTAACCCAAACTGTCTCCCTAATCCTAACCCTAAACCTAACCCTATCCCTATCCCTATCCCTAACCCTAACCCTCTCACTAACCCTAACCCTAACCGTCTCCCTAATCCTAACCCCAAACCTAACCTTAACCTTAATCCTAACACAAAACTTAACCCTAACCTAAAGCCAAACCCTTGCCCTAACCTGAACCCTAACCCTAAACCTAACCCTATCCCTAACACTAACACTAACCCTAACTCTATTCCTAACCCTAACCCTTACCTTATCCCTAACACTAAACCTAGACCTAACCCTATTCCTAACCTTAACCCTAACCCTAATCCTATACATAAACCTAAATCTTGCCCTATTCCTAAACCTGACCCCAAATTTATCCCTATCTCTATCCCAATCCTAACCCTATCCCTAAACCTAAC
Organism: Nannospalax galili; assembly: GCF_000622305.1. Lineage (NCBI taxonomy): Eukaryota > Metazoa > Chordata > Mammalia > Rodentia > Spalacidae > Nannospalax > Nannospalax galili. Next base: position 190,854 of record NW_008334864.1, on the reverse strand, counting down.
CATCTCCCTAATCCTAACCCTAACCCTATCCCATCCCTAAACCTAACACTAACCTTAATCCTAACATAAAGCTTAACCTTAACCTAAAACCAAACCTTTGTCCTAACCCTAGACCTATCCCTAACCCTAACCCTAACCCGAACCCTAAGCCTAAACCTTACCCTATCCCTAACACTAACACTACCACTAACTCTGTTCCTAACCCTAACACTTACCTTATACTTAACCCTAAACCCAACCCTAACCATATCCTAAACCTATCCCTAACCCTAACCCTAACCCTAACCCGAACAATAACCCTATTCCTAAACTGATCCCCAACCCTAACCTTATTCCTAAGCTGAACCCTAAACCTAACCCAAACTCTAATTGTATCCTGAATGCTAAAGCTATCCGCAACCCTAACCCTAACTCTAAAAAAAACACTATGCTGAAACCTTTTCCTAACCTTAACACTATATCTAACTGTAACCCAAACCCTATTGCTAACTCAAACCCTAAACAAAACCCTAACCCTAACCCTAATCCTAAAACTTTCCCTAACTCTAAACCTAATCCTAACCGTAACCTCAACCCTAATGCTAGCCCTACCCCTACCCATAACCCTATCCCTAACCCCAACACAAACTCAACCCTAATCCTATACCTAACTCTCCCCAAAACTATCCCTAAACTTAACCCTAACTCTAATCCTAACCCTATCCCTAACCCTAACCCTAACCCTAACACTAAAGTTAACACTAAACCTATTCATAACCCTAACCCTAACCGTAGCCATAACCCTCACCCAATCGCTAAATATACACTAAGCTTAATTGAAACCCAAATCGTATCCCTTAACCTAACGCTCTATATAACCCTAACCCTAACCCTATCCCTAACCCTAACCCTAACCCTATACCCTACCCTAATCCTAAAATGCTAACCCTCAAACTTACACTAATCCTAACCCTAATGCGATCCCTAACCCTAAACCTAAACCTAACCCAATCTCTACTCCTAACTCAAAACTTAACCCTTACACTAACACTAGCCCTATTTATAAACCTAACAGTAACCCTAAGTCTAACCGTGTCCCTAACCCTAAAACTAACCCTAACCCTAATCTGAACTCTAACTCTAACCCTATCACTAACCCTAACCCTAACCCTAACACTAACCCTAATCATATGCCCAACCCTACTCCGTCCCTAACCCTAATCCTAAACCTAACCCTAACCCTAAACATAACCCTAAGCCTACCCCTAACCGTAAACCTATCCCTAACCCTAACGGTAACCCTATCCTTAACCCTAAACCTAAACCTATCTCCAACCCTATCCCTAACACTAAACCTATCAATAATCCTAACACAACTCCAACCCTAACCCTAACTTATTCCTAACCCTATCACTAACCCTAACCCTATCCCTAACCCTAACCTAAACCTAACCCTAACCCTAACCCTAAACCTAAACCTAAACCTAACCCTATCTCTATCCCTAAACATAACCTTATACTTAACCCTAACCCTATCTCCAACCATAACACTAACCCTAAACCTATCCGTAATCCTAATAACGTTAACCCTAACCCTAAACCAAGCCGTAGCCCTAACTTATAACTAACCCTATTCCTAACCCTAACCCTAATCCTATTCCTAACCCTAACCCTAACCCTTACCTCTATCACTAACCCTATCTTTAACCCTAACCCTAACCCAAAACCTATCTGTAATCCTAACACTAACTCTAACCCTAACCATAACCAAAATTCTAACCCTAACCTCTTCTTAACTCTATCCCTAAGCATAACCCTGTCCCTAAACCTAAACTTAAATGTAAGAGAAACCATAATAGCATCCCTAAACCTAGTGCTATCCATAACCATAACCCTAACCATAACTCTAACCCATACCCTATCCCTATCCCTAACGTTAACCTTAACTCTAACCCTATCCCTAACCCTAACCCTCACCCTCTCTCCAACCTTAACCCTAAACATAAACCTATCCATAATCATAATACTAACTCTAACCCTAATCCTAACCCAAACCCTAACCATAACTTGTTCCTAACCCTGTCCCAAACCCTAAACCTAACCCTATCACTAAACCTAACCCTAAACCTAAAAGAAACCCTAACTGTATCCCTAAACCTACCACTATCCATAACCCTAACCCTAGCAGTCACTCTAACCCTAACCGTATCCCTGACCCTAATGCTAACCTAACCCTAACTCTAAACCTAAACCTAACCCTAACCCTAATGTAAACATAACCCTTAAGCTCAACCTATCCCTAAATATATCCCTAACCCTAAACGGAATCTTAACTTTAATGCTAAAACTAATTCTAACACTATCCCTATCCTAACCCTAAATCTAAACCTATCCTTATATCCAATCCTAACCCTAGTCTCAACACTATTCCTAGGCTTAAACCTAAACCTTATCTTATCCCGAACCCTACCCATAAACCGAACCCTAACTCTAACCCTATCCCAAACCCTAAACCCATCCCTAAACCTAAATCTAACCCTTACACTATCCCTAAACTTAACTCTAACATTAACCATAACCATAACTCAAACCCTATCCCTAACACTAAAACTAACCATACACCTACTGCTACCCTAATACCTAACCCTAACCTTACTCTATTCCTAGCCCTATCCCTAACCCTAACCCTTTCCTAAACCTAACACTACACCTAAGAGAAACTCTAATCATATCCCTAAACCTAGTGCTATCCATAATGCTAACCCTAACCAGAACTCTAACCCATGCCTTATCCCTAATGCTAACGTTAACCCTAACCATAAACCTATCTCTAACCCTAACGCTAACCCTATCTCCAACCCTAATGCTAAACCTAAACCTATCTGCAATCTTAACACTAACTCCAAACCTAACCCTAAACCAAACTCTACCCTAACTTATCCCTAACCCTATCTCTAAACCTAACCCTAACCTTATCCCTAACCCCAAACCTAATTTTATCTACAACCCTAACCCTAACCCTAAACCTCTCCATAATCCTAACACTAACTGTAACCCTAACCCTAACCCAAACCATAACCCTAACTTATTGCTAACCCTATCCCAAAACCTAACACTAACCCTATCCCTAACCCTAACCCTAACCCTAACCCTAACCCTAACCCTTACCTTATCCTTAACCTAACCCTAACGCTATCTCTAACGCTAAGCCTAACCCTAACATGAACTCGATCCTTAATCCTCAACCTAACCCACACCCTATCTCTAACCATAACACTAACCCTAACACTATCCCTAACCCTATCCCTCACCCTATCTCCAACCCCAACCCTAAACCTATCCATAATCCTAACACTAACTCTAACCCTAACCCTAAGCCAAACCCTAACCTTAACTTATTCATAACCCTATCCCTAACCCTAAACCTAACCCTAACCCTATCCCTACACCTAACCCTAAACCTAAAAGAAATAATATCCCTAAACCTAGCGCTGTCTATAACCCTAACCATAACTCTAACCCAAACCACATCCCTAACCCTAATGCTAACCCTAACCATAACCCTAATCCTAACATTACCCTAGCCCTAACTCTAACCTAAACCAAACCCTAAACCTCAACCTATCCCTAAAAGTATCCCTAACCCTAAAGCGAATCTTAACTTTAACCCTAACACTCATTCTAACATTATCCCTAGCCTAATCCTAAACCTAAAACTATTCCTGTACCTAATCTGAATTCTAACCCTAACACTAACACTAATCCTAACACTATTTCTTGGCCTAAACCCAAACCTAATCCTATCCCTAACCATTACCCTAATCCTAACCCTAGCTCTAAACCTATCCCGAAACACAAGCTTATCCCTAAACCTAAACCTAACCCTTACACTGTCCCTAAACATAACTCTAACCTTAAACATAATCACAACTCAAACCCTATCCCCAACACTAAAGCTAACCCTAACCTTAACCCTATACTGTTGGGAGCTATTATTATGGGCACAGCCATTGCTGCATTACGCTGTGGCAGCTTGCCTTGACTTAAGCATTAGAGAAAGAATTCTACCCTGGGAATTTCCCTGCTCTCTGCTTCTGTGGTCTGAGTTGACAGGCTACACTTCCCTGATTAATTGGCAGCCTTAGAAACATAACCAAAGAGTTCTGTTTTAGTTTATGGGCACCGGAGTTTCTCAGCACCATTAGCTTGGTTTCTGTACAGAAATAATGAATTATAGTAGTTGCTAAGAATAATCACAAACAGTGCCCCTTATATCTAAGATATTATAAATATTATGTAGCTGAATCTTGGATACTGTAAACGTTGTGTGAGTTTCGGTTGGTGAAGTAATGTAGTCTTGGTGGTAACATAATGTACCCTTGGTTATTCCTTGGTTACTTTCTGTTTAGTGATGTATCCTTAGTTATTCCTTGCTTACTCCAGATCTGATTCCTACATAAGCTTGCTTTAGTTCACAATAAACATGCACTGGCACATAGACCTCTGCATTCCCTGCGTCTTGATTTCTATCCGTCGGGGTCCCAAAGCCCTTCAGGCTTGGACTGTGGTGACTGCACTGTGAAACTACACCTACTCCTGCCCATAACCCTAACCATAAACCTTAACCCTAACCCTAAATTTCAACCTACACATAGCCCTAACCCTAACCCTATCATTAAACCTAATCCTAACCCTATCCCCAACCCTAACCCTATAACCATTCCTAAACCTAAACATAAACATAACCCTAACTCTTTCCAAAAACCTAATCTTGACCCTTTCCCTAACCCTAAGCATAAGCCTAAACCTATCCCAATGCAAACCCAAATCCTAACCCTAATCCTACCCCATCCCTAACCCTAACCCTAACACAAATCCTCACCCTATTCCTAACCCTAACCCTAACCTTAAACTAAATCAAACTTAACCCTCAACCTATCCCTGTCCCTAAATCTAACCCTAAACCTAACTCTAAACTTAAGCCTAAACCTAAACCTTACCTTATCCTTAAACCTAACCATAACCATAACTCTAAACCTATCCCTAACGTTAACCCTAACCTCAAACATAACCCTATCCCTAACCCTAAACCTAAACCTGTCCTTAACCCTACCACTAACACTATGCCTTACCCTAACCATATCTCTCACCCTTACCCTCAAACTAACCCTATCCCTAATCCTAACCCAAACTGTAACCCAAACCCTAACCTATCCCTAAAACTATCCTTAATCGTATCCATAACTGTAATTCTATCCCTAATCCTAACCATATCAACAACCCTAACACTAAGCCTATCCTGAAACCCAAACCTATCCCTATCCCTAACCCTAAAACTAACTCTAACCCGAACCCTAACAACACTAACACTAACACTAACCAGAATGCTAACCCTTACCTAAACCTTTCCCTAAACCTAACCTTAAAGCTAACCAAAATCATAATCCTATCACTAATCCTAACCCTAACCCAAACTCTAAAGCTAACCCTAACCCACACCCTTAATTTGTCCTTATCCTTAAACCTAACCCTAACCATAATCCTAACCCTACCCTTAACCCTCACCATAATCCTAACTCTAAGATGAACTCAATTGCTAACCCTAAACCTAACCCTAACACTAATCCTAAACCAATCACTAACCCTAACCTTTACCATAACTCTGAGTTACCCTAAGCTTATCGCTAACCAAACCCCTAACCTTAAACCTAACTCTAACCCTATCTTTAACCCTACCCCTAACCCTAACCCTAGACCTAAACTTAACCTAACCAAATCCCTAACCCTCACCCTAACCCTAAGAGGAACATTACCCTAAACTGAACCCCAACCCTAAACTTAACCATAACTGTAACCCTAACCATAATACTGACACTATCCCTAGGCCTAACCCTCAACCTAACCCTTCCCTAACCCTAACACTAACACTAAATCTAATCCTGACCCTACCCCTAATGCTAACCCTCACCCTAGCCCTTACAATATTCCTAAACCTAAGGTTAATATTAACACTAATCCTAACCCTACACCTATCTCTAACCCTATCATTAACCATAACCTCAACCCTAACAGTATCTCTAAACCTAAAATTAACCCTATCCCTAACCCTAAATCTGACCATATCCTAACCTTATCACTAACCGTTAACCCTAACCCTAACCCTATCCCTAATGCTAACTCTAACCCTAAACCAAACCCTTTCCTTTATGGTAACCCTAAACCTTACTTTAATCCTAAACCTAACCCTAAAAATAACACTATTCCTAACGATAACTATAAGCCTATCCTTAACCCTAATTCTAACCCTAATGCTAATCCTAACCTTCCCCCATCTCTAACCCATCCCTAAACATAACCCCAAACCAAACCATATCCCTAACCCTAACGTAACCATAACCTTAACCCTATATTTAAACATAACCCTAACCATATCCCTAATGCTATCTTGAAACCTAAACCAAACCCTTTCTCTTATGGTAACCCTAAGCGTACACTTAACCCTAACCCTAACCTTAACAGTAACCTTATTCCTAAACCTAAATCTAACCCTACCCTTAACCCTAATCCTAACCCTATTCCTAACCCTAACCCTAACCCTATCCACAACCCTAACACTAACCCTTCCCTAACCCAAACCTTAACCATATCCATAACTCTGTCTTTATTCCAAACCCTAATCTACACCAAAATCTAACCTTATCTCCAATGCTCACCTTATCCCTAGCCCTATCTCTACCCCTAAACCTAACTTAACCATATCCCTAAACCTAACCCTAACCCTAACCCTAAAGCTAATCCTAACCATAACTCTAACCATAATCCTAACAATATCCCTAGCCTGAGTCCTAAACCTAACTCTATCCCTAACCATAACACTAATCCTAACTCTAACCCTAACCCTAGCCCTAACACTAGCCCTCACCCTAGACCTTACAATATCCCTAAAACTAAGGCTAATCTTAACCCTAATCCTAACCCTACTCCTATCTCTAACCCTATTGCTCACCAAAACCTCAACCCTAACCGTATCACTAAAACTAACACTAACCCTATCCCAAACCCTAAATCAGACCATATCCCTAACACTATCACTATTAACTCTAACCCTAACCCTATCCCTAACCCTAACCCTAACCCTATCCTTAATGCTATCTCTAATGCTAAACCAAACCCTTTCCCTTATGGTAACCCTAAGCCTACCCTAACCCTTAACCTAACCCTAAACCTAACAGTAACCCTATTCTTAACCCTAACTCTAACCCTATCCTTAACTGTAATCCCAAACATAATACTAAGCTTAGCCCTAATCCTAAGCCTCACCCTATCCCTAACCCTAAACCTAACCTTATCCGTAACCCTATTCCTAACCCTAACCCTATCCGAAACCCTAACACTAACCCTTCCTTAACCAAAACCTTAACCTTAAACCTAACTCTGTCCTTATCCATAAACCTAACCCAAAACTGAACCTTAATCCTATCCCTAATGCACACCCTAACCCTAACCCTATCCCTAGCCCTAAACCTAACTTAGCCATATCCATAACCCTAAGTCTAACCCTAACCCTAATGCTAACACTAACTCTAAGACAAACCCTACCCTAAACCTAACCTTAACTATAACACTAACCATAATCCTAAAACACTCCCTAGTCCTAATACTAAACCTAACTCTATGCCTAACACTAACCCTAATCATAACTTTAACCATAACTCTAACCCTAACCCTAACCCTCACCCTAGCCCTTATGGTATGTGAAAACTAAAGGCTAATCTTAACCTTAATCCTAACCCTACCCTTATCTCTAACCCTATCCCTAACCCTAATCCCAACCCTAACTGTATCCCTAACCCTAACACTAACCCTTTCCTTAATCTTAATCTGACCCTATCCCTAAACCTAACCCTAAATTTAAGAGAAACCCTAATCATATCCCTAAACCTAGCACTATCCGTAACCCTAATGGTAATCATAACACTAATCCTATCCCAAACCATAATGCTAGCCCTAATCCTCACCCTAATCCCATCCTAACCCTAACCTTACATTCTCCCTAACCCTAACCCTAACCCTAGTCCTAACCCTAAACTTAAATCTATACCTAACCCGAAGCCTTAACCCTAACTGTAACCCTATCACCAACCCTAAACCTACACCTAACACCAAGTCTATCCCTAACCCTAAATGTAACCCCAATACTAACCCTAAACTAACCCTGTCCCTAACCCTAACCTTAAACCTAACCCTCACCCCATCCCAATTCCCAAACCCAACCCTAACCCTAACCCTAACCCTAACCTTAACCTTAACCCTCACCACATCCCGATACCAAAACCTAACCCAAAAGCTAATCCAAACCCTATACCTACCCCTAAGATAATACTTACACCAACCCTATCCTTAGCCCTAAACCTACCCTAACCCTAACCCTAACACTAACCCTATCCCTAAACCTAACCCTAACCCTACCCTAACTATAAATCTAACCTTAACCCTAACACTAACCCTACTAATAAACACAAAACAAACCCTATCCCTAAACCTAATCCTAACCCTAACACTAAATCTATCCCTTTGGCTATCCCTAACCCTAAACCTAACCCTATCCTTAACCTTAATCATGTTTCCCTAATCCTAACCCTAACCCTAACCCTAACCCTAACCCTAACTTTAACCCATCCATAAAACTAACCCTATCCCGATCTCTAAACCTAACCCTAATCCTAACACAAACCTTAACCCTAACCTAAAACCTAACCCTTGCCCTAACCCTAGCCCTATCCCAAACACTGACACTAAGCCTAACCCTATTCCTAACCCTAAACCTTACCCTATACCTAACCCCAAGACTAACCCTAACCATATCCTAACCCTATCCCTAACCCTAACTGTAACCCTAACCTGAACAATAACCCTAACCCTAAACCTATCCCTAACCCTAAACTTATTCCTAAGCTGAACCCTAAACCTAACCCATATGCTAATCATATCCCTTATGCTAACACTATCCGTAACTCTAACCCTAACTCTAAACCAAACACTATCCTGAACCCTAATCCTAACCATAACACTATATCTAACCCTAACCCTAACCCTATCCCTTAATCTAACCTTATCCCTAAGTCTAACACAAATTCTAACCCTAAACCTAATCTTAACCCTTCCCTAACTCTAACCCTAATCCTAACCCTTACCCTAATGCTGTCCCTACCCCTATGCATAACCCTATGCCTAACCCCAACCCAAAACCCAACCCTAACCCTATGCCTAACCCTAACCCTATCTCTAGCCCTAATTCTAACCCTAAACCTATCTGTAACCCTAAACCTAAACCTAAAGCTATCTGTAACCCTAAACCTAAACCTAACCATAACCCTAACCCTATCCCTATACCTAAACCTACACTAAACCTAACCCAAACCACAATTGCACCCCTTAACCTAATTCTCTACATAACTCTAACCCTAACTGTAACCCTAGCCCTGACCCCACCCTAACCCTATACTTATCCTTAACCCTGACACTAACCCTAACTCTTTACCTTACACTAAACCTAACGCTAGCTCCCTATTTAACCCTAAACCTAAACGTAACCCAATCCTTAATCCTAACTCAAAACTTAACCTTTACACAAACCCAAGCTCTACTCCTAACCCCAATTCTAACCCTAAATCCAACCCTGTCCCTAACCCCAACCTTAACCCTAATACGAACTCTAACTCTAACCCGATTGCCAATCCTAATTTGAACACATTCCCTAACTCTAAATGTAATCCTAACCCTATCCGTACGCCCTAACGCTGTCCCTACCATTATCCCAAAACCTATCCCTAACCCTAATCCTAAACATAAACTATCCCTATCCTTAACCCTAAACCTAACCCTATTTCTAAACCTAACCTTTACCGTAAACGTATCTGTAATCCTAAAACTAACTCTAAACCTAACCCAAACTTTAACTCTAAACTATTCCTAACCCTACACCTAACCTATTCCTAACACTATAACTAACCCTAACCCTATCCCTAAACCTAACCCTAAACCTAAGAGAAACCCAAATCATATGCCTAAACCTAGCATTATCTGTAATTCTAACCCTAACCGTAAATCTAACCCACAACCTATCCCTAACCCTAACACTAACCCTAACCCTAACTCTATCCATAACCCTAACTCTAACCACAAACCTAACCCTATGTCCAATCTTAACCCAAACCCAAAACCTGTAAAAATCTTAACACTAATTCTAACCCTAACCCTAACCCAAACCCTAACCCTAACACTGTCCCTAACAATTACCCTAACCCTATACCTAACCCTAACCCTAAAGCTATCCCTAACCCTAACCCTAGCTCTAACCCTAAACCTAAACCTATCCATAATCGTAACACTAACTCTAACACTAACCCTAACCCAAACTCTAACCCTAAACTATTCCAAACCCTAATCCTAACCTATTTCTAACCTTATCCCTAAACCTAAACATAAACCTGAGAAACCCTAATTGTGTCCATAAACCTAGAGTTATCTGTAATCTAACCCTAACCCTAACTCTAACCCACACCCTCTCCCTAACCATAAGGCTAACCCTAGCCCTAACCCTAACACTAACACTAACAGTAACCCTGTCCCTAAACTTAACCCTACACCTAAAAGAAACACTAATCATATCCCTAAACCTAGTTCTGTCCATAACACAAACACTAAACATAACTCTAACCCAAATCGTACACCTAACCCTAACTGTAAACTTAACTCTATACCTACCCCTAACCATAACCTTAATCCTAAACCTGTCCGTAACCCTAACCCTAACCCTAATCTTAAACCTAACCCAAACCATATTCCTAACTCTATCACTAACTCTAACTATAAACCTTACCTTAACCATATGCCCAACCCTAACTCTAACCATAATCTTACCCCATCCCTAAACCTAACCCTGACCCTAACCTGATCCCTAAACGTAACCCTAACACTAACACTAACCTACAAATTACACCTTACTCTAACCCTAGACCTAACCATATCCCTAAACCTAACTCTAACCCCACCACTAACCCTATCCCTATCCCTATCCCTAACCCTAACACTAACCCTATCCCTATCCTTAACCCTAATCCTAACCCTTTCCCTAATGCTAACCCTGATCCTAACCCAAACAATAACCCTAACACTGTCCCTACCACTACCCATAACCCTATACCTAACCCCAACACAAAACCCAACCCTAACCCTCTGCCTAACCCTCCTCTAACACAATTCCTAACACTAACCCTAACTCTAACCCTAACCCTATGTCTAACCCTAACTCAAACCCTATCTCTAACCCTAACCCTAACCCTAAAACTGTCCATAACCCTAACTCTAACCCTAACCATTACCCTAACCCTATCCTTAAACTTCCCCTAAACCTAACCCAAACCCTAATCATATCCCTTAACCTAATGCTCTACACAACTCTAACCATAACTCTAACCCTAACCCTTTACCTAATCCTAACTGTATTAGTCACCATTCTGTTGCTGTGATAGAAACACTGATCAAAGCAATGTATAGAAGGAAGAGTTTATTTGAGCTTACTGTTCCAGGGGAATCACAGTCCGTAATGCAGGGAGCCATGGTGGCTAGAAGTGGATGGATCAGGAGCAGCAGAATCAGAAATTAAGCTCTCACATCATCATGCAGGCACAGGAAGCAAAGAGAGCAGCTGCAGATCTTGAAAGGCTTAAGAACTCTCTAAGCGCACCCCCCAGTGACGTGCTTCCTCCAGGATAGCCACACCTTCTAAAAACCTCCCAAAACAGCGCCGTCATCTGGGGACAAAATGTCCAAATACTTAGAGCCTATGGGGAACATTTTCATTCAAACCACCATATTCCATCCCTGGCCCCCACAGGCTCATGACCATACAAAATGCAAAATGCATCTAGTACAACTTTAAAAGTCCCCATAGTCATTATCAGTCTCAGTATTGTTTAAAAATCCACAGTCCAAAGTCTCTTCTGAGACTCAGGTAAATATCTTGACTGTAAGCCTGTATAAAATCAAAAGAAAATTACATAGTCCCAACATCCAGTGGAACCAAATACACATTACCCTTCCAAACGGGAGGAATGGAGGAATAGTAAGGAAATACCAGGCCAAAACAAGACCTAAAACCAGCAGGGCAAACACTAAATCCAGTAGCTCCATGTCCAACTTCTGGGACTTTACTTCCAAAGGGCTTAGATGGCTCAGCATCTCTAGCTTTGCTGTGTGCAACACACATCTCTCTCTTGTGCTGGTACCACTCCCTGTGTGCAGGTCTTCTTGGCAGATGCCTCACAGCTCCAGCATCACGAACTTCTTGGGGTCTCCATTGCCAACCAGTCTTCACCGCCAAAGCTTCATGCAATGGCCTATCAGGGCCTTCTGTAGGTAGGGGAACCCCTGCTTCATGCTGCCTGGCCTCAAAGGCTCTCTGAAACCTCAGAGGAAGAATTGATGACTGTGACGGACCAGCCAAGACCGGAGCACTCAATCTGACGGGAACAGGGGATCAGAGAGTGGGCAAGGATTCGGCGAGTGACAAACAGACACAACACAAGAGATAGTTGATGATCTGAATGTAATTTTCTAAATTGGAGCATCAGATTTTATACAAGTTACAGAATAAGATTATGCAAGCATCAGGTTGAATTCATGGTTAATCATTTTCTTAGAAATACAATTCAAAATCAAAGCAATATAGTACAGTGTACAGTGTTCTTATCTAATTAATCAGAGGCTATACTGCTTGTCCCTTTTCCCTCAGTGGTTTGGCAACACCAGCTACTTATGAACTTCATGGTTAGTAGTTTTATGGTTCCGTTTTCTCGATACTATCTTAATTTTGAGGTTTCAGTGGCCGAGGCCAATTACTAGGTCAGTGAAGTCATCTTCCTTATAATATTCTTCCTTTCCATGTTTTTTATACTGCCTGTAATTATTTAAGTATACTTTGCTATGCTGACTTGTAGTAAAGGCACCAAGGTGGTCTGGATCTAGATAACCTATCCATAAACTATAGTGAATACCATGAAACTTTCCTTCCTTGAATATTTACCCATCTATTATTTCCTTCATAAACTCCTGTATGAGGAAGTGGTTCATCAATGGGCTTGGGGATTCTAAATATGCTCTCCTTTCCCTTAAGGGGATGCCATAGCCTACCTCTCCCTAACTCATAGGCAATTCCAAAGTCTGTCTTAACTGTAGGCAGCAATCTTCTTTCAGTATCCCTTTGATCTCCTTGAGTCAACTCTAGGGACTGAAGCAGGGGGATTATATACTAATAATTCTTCTTGCTGTAACTTATCTAGAATTTTCCAAGGTTGCCTATTCTTAGCTACTTTACTTATTGCTTGAAACAAGAGAGGAGCATTTGGAGGAAGTCTAATATCAGGCGACTGAGTTCCCAAGAAATCATCCATATCTAGTCTCTCTTTAGGTGGGCCTAATGACCTGAGTAGGTATAAAGCAGTTTCTCTACGAGGAAAGAACAGGAATAAAGACAGCAATAAAGACAGGAACTAAAGCAGAACAGCCAAGGACACAGCATGCTTTTTTAACACAGCCATTCTCCAAAAAGCATTCTTCCTTTGAAGTTTACTCAGCCTCAACCCACGGAGAGTACCTCAAGCGGGTTCCACTGGAGGTGGCATAACAGATGACCCCTTCACTCTTCAATCTTTCATGCCTCTAAAGCCAGCACTGGGTGACTGATACTGCCAAGTTTGACTGCAAGTTTGGGGTGGACTCCAGCCTGCTTTATCCATTTTGGAAGCTTTTCTCTTCCATGCTCCTGCAGCATTTTCCTTTCACAAGTTCGAGGCTTAACTTGATGTGGTCTTACCCAGGAGGCACTCTCTCCACTGTTTAAGACCCAATCTCTAGGCCCCTCCTTAATCACTTTAATATCATCAAAGTGTTTCTCCCGCACATGCCAAGGCTCCAACATTTATCTGCCTAGTCTCTTTTTCAATCCAAACTGTATTTCTTTCTGCCCTGTTTACTGTTTTGCACTGTAGATCTGCATAATATTCACCATTAATATCCATGCCACCATTCCTACATTAGGCTGTCTTGAAATTTCTTACACCAGGGAAATTAGTCCATTGCTTTTCAACTTAGCCTCAGGCAAGCTTTTAGGTCGAGGGCAGACTCCAGCCAGCCTCATTGCCAAAATATCCCAATTGCTGCTTAAGTCCTTATTTCCCTCTGGAACTACATTGTTCTTAGTACTACTTTCTTCCAGGCATTTACTAGAATGGCCTGTTAAGCTCTGCTTATAGCAACCATCCATTTTTCTAGCCCAAACTTCCAAAGTCTCCCACATTCTTCCAAAACCCCACATGGTCAGGTCCTTCACAGTCAACAGCCCACTCTCAATACAATTACTGTATTAGTCACGTTTCTGTTGCTGTGATAGAAACACTGACCAAAGCAATTTATAAAAGGTAGAGGTTATTTGAGCTTATGGTTCCAGGGGAATTACAGTCCGTTATGGCAGGGAGCCATGGTGGCTGGAGGTGGCTGGATCAGGAGCAGCAGAAGCAGAAGCTAAGCTCTCACATCACGGAGGCACAGGAAGCAAGAGAGCAGCTGGAGACCTTGAAAGCCTTAAGAACTCTCTAAAGCCACTCCCCAGTGACGTGCTTCCTCCAGGAAAGGCAAACCTTCCAAAACCTCCCAAAACAGTGCCATCATCTGGGGACAAAATGTCCAAATACTTGGCGCTTATGGGGGACATTTTTACACAAACCACCACACTAACCCTAACACTAACCCTAGCCCTCTAAATTATACTAAACCTAACTCTAACTCGATCCCTAACACTAACGCTAACCCAATCCCTAATCCTAACTCAAAACTTAACCTTCACCCTAATCCTAGGCCTATCCCTAATTTTAATCCTCACCCTAAACCTTACACTGTCCCTTTATCATAGCCCTAAACCTAACGTTATTCCTAACCCTAAATTTTACCCTATCCCTAACCCCCACCTAACCCTAACCCAAATGCTATCACTAACCCTAACCTAATTCCAAATAGAAAAGTATAACTAATCCAAACACTAATCACATCCCTAATTCAAACTGTAACAATAATTCTAAGCCTAAACCAAACCCTAATCATAAATCTAATCCTAACCCTATCCCTAACCCTTACCTAAACACATCCCAAAACATGACCCTAAACGTAACCCTAACCCTAACCCTAACTCTGTCCATTACACTAAACCTAACCCTAACCTGATCCCAAACCTTCAGCCTAACCCTAACATTAACCAGAAACCTAAACCTAAACCTAACCAAAACCTAACCATTACCCTAAACTAACCTTATCCCTAACCCCAACCTTAAAACTAATCCTGTCCCTAACCCTAAACCTAGCCCTAATTCTATTCCTAAAACTAATTCTAACCCTAACCCTAAACCTAAACCTAATCCTATTCATTACCCTAACTCTTTCCCTAACCCTAAACTTAACCTTAACTACAACCTCAACCCTATCCCTAACCCCAACCCCAAACCTAAAATTAAGCCCAACAGTAAAACTACCCCAAATGCTAATCATAACCATAAAGCTAACCCTATCCATAACACTAGCCCTAACCTTAACCCTATCCCTAGCCATAAACCTACACCTAACCCTACCATATCCATAAACCTAACCCTAACCCTAACCCTATCCCTGACCCTTGCCCTAATCCTAAACCTAACACAAAACCTAATCATATCCCTAACCCTAACACTGTCGGTAACCCTTAACTTTACCTAACCCTTACCTAACCTTAACCCAACTCCTATCCACAACCTTAACCATAAACATAGTCCTAAACCTATCCCTACCCATACCCAGAACCCAATCCTGAAACTAACCCTAACCCTAACCTAATACTAACCCTATCCTTAAATTTACCCTAAACCTATCCCCAAACCTAACCCAAAATATATCCCAAGCCCTGATCATATCCCTACACCTTACCCTATCCATAACCATAACCCTAACCCTAACTAAAACCTATTCCTTACAATAACCCTAGCCCTAAATCTGACCCTATATCTAACACTAACCCTAACAATAACCCTATTCCTAACCATAACCTTAATCCTAATACCAACACTACCCCTAACCCTACTCTTAACCCTAACACTAAACCTAACACTAAGCCTAACCCTATTGCTGAACCTAAACCTAACTTATCCCAATCCCTAAATCTCACCCTTAAACCTAAATCTAAGCCTATCACTAACCATAACCCTCACCCTAATATTAACCCTACCCCTAACTCTAAGCTTAACCCTAAACCTAACCTTAACCTAATGCTATCCCTACCCCAACCCTAACCCTATCCTAAACTTAACCCTAACCCTAAACTTAACCCTATCCCAAACAATAACACTTAACCTTAACCCTTACCCTATTCCTATCCCTTAACTAACCCTAACCCTAACCCTAATGCTCACCCTATCCCTAAACCTAACCCTAACCCTGTTCCCAATCCTAAACCTAACTCTGTCCCTAACCCTAACCCTAACCGTAACATTAACCCTAAAACTATCCCTTACCCTTACTATAAACCTATGACTAAACCTAACCCAAATGCTAATCATTTCCATAACTTTATTCATAACCCTAGCCCTAACCCTAAACCTATCTCTAAACCTAAATCTAACCCTAACCTTAACCCTAATCCTATCCCTAACCCTAAACCTAAACCTACCCCTAATCCTAAACCTAAACCTGAACCTAACCCTATTCCACATCCTAACCCTGAACCCTAAACCTAACCTTATCCCTAACCCTTACGCTATCCCTAACCCAAAACATAACCCTAACCCTAGCCTTGACACTAACCCTAACCTGATCTCTAGCCCTATCCCTATCCCTACACCTAAACTTAACCTTAACCCTATCCCTAAACCTAATGCTAACCTTATCCCTAACATTAGCATGAACCCTAACCCAAACCCTAACCTAATCTTAACTCTATCCCTAACCATCAACCTAACCCTATTCTTAAACCTAAACCTAAACCTAATCCAAATTTTAATCGTATCCCTATCCCCAAGGCTATTACCTTTACCCTAACCCTAACCCAAACCCTATTCTTAACCCTAACATAACCCTAACTTAAATCTGACCCTAACCCTCACCCTAACCCTAATGCCAACCCTATCCCTAACCCTAACCCTAATCCTATCCCTATTGCCAACCCAAAACCTAACCCTATTCCTAACCCTAATCATAACTCTAAACCTATCCGCAACCATAACCCTAACCCTAAGACTAACACTAACATAAACCATAACCCCAAACATAACCTTAACCTATTCTTAACCCTATCCCTAACCTGATCCCTCAACCTAACCCTCAACCTAACTGAAACCCTAATCCTATCCCTAAACCTAATGCTATACATAACTCTAACCCTAACCCTAAACCTAACCCTAAACCTAAACCTAACCCAAACCCTATTCCTGGATTTTCTTAAACAACCTGAGTGACATTCATGTCCACAGCCCTTTTACTTACATGCTGTGGTCACTGGCTGTGGCTGCTCTCCTCCGGCTATGGCCACTTTCCTGCTCTCTTAGTTCCTCAAATCAGTCATCCGGTCAGGACCCCAGGGCTGGTGAGGAGACTGTGTCAGTGGATCCGCATTCAGACACAGGAGACAAAGTTCAGTGACACAGATCTGCTTTATTGCAGGAAGGCACAAACTTATATAGGGATAGTTGTCCAATCACAGCACAGCAAGTAGGATACCTTGATTCTAAGGGTGGTGATTAGGGAGTGGCGAGTTCTAGGCATCAGTCTCATGATCTGCCAATGGGAGCAAAATGTCACAAGGCATTCCTTGTGGCTCCAACAGTCAGGCCGTTGCCTCAGGCCTGCTGTATGGCTGTCAATAAGACTTTCACCCTAGGCTCAAGCCTGTCTCCCACATCTCCCCCTTTTTTATTTTTAAAGGTGAGGTATAGTTTAGAATACATAGCATATTGATATCAGTCCAGATACATCAAGGCAAAGTACAATGGCTCAGGGGGTCATTGTATCAAGAGCCCCCTCCCTCAAGATGGCAAGCCTTATTAAGAGCAGGTTGTAGCAACTCCATGCCAACCTGAGGGAGTCAAGATTCTTTGCCTTGGCATTGCTGTCCCCACCTCAAGGGTCACCCAGCATTATGGACTGTTCCTGTCTTAGGTTGTCCCATCTTTCGGGATCTTATCCATCATTGAATACCAGCCCTCAAAGGGTGAGTCCCTTGGTATGGTCCAGCAGAATGAGAGGCAGTTTATCAAGCTTTGGCCCATGCGAAGGCCTCTTAAGGGGCTAAGAATTCAATAAAAGCCGATGGAGCAGTGTCATCCCATCTGGGGTAACGATGGGGATTAGGGAGTGGCAAGTTCTAGGCATCAGTCTCACAGTCTGCCAACAGGAGTATATATCACAAGGCATTTCCTGTGTCTCTGGCAGTCTGGCCATTGTCTCAGGTCCATTGCATGGTTGTTCTGTAAGATTTTACACCTCTAGATTGAAGACAGCTTAGCTAATGTCTCTGTTTGCAGAGAGAGATGTTTGAGGTCTCCCCAGGTTGGTGGCTTTTGTGGTATGCAAGATTGGTCTCTTGGTGGTTGAGAGGTGTGCTGCTTCCTCCAGGGTCAGGGCTACCATTTTCGGGGTCAGTGGTTGTGGAGGGAGGTTTTCCATCGCAGGAAATTCTGATGTTCCAGGCTTGGATCCAGATGAGGCCTGGAAGATTATCTGGAAAGACACAAGCATAGCCTCACTCTTGTGTTAATAATAGGTGTGGTCATTTCCATTCACTTATGAGAGGGTCCCTCACCATGGGGGCAGGAATGGGCTGAGTGAACGCCCCCCAATGCTTCATTGCTGGTGGGAGGCCATTGGAGTCAAATTTTAGAAAGTTTAATACAAATAGAGCTCGTTGTATAACAAAATTGGGGTCCTTATAACAGGGCCCTTTCTCATTGTCTTTCCCTATTTTCTGTATTTCTTTAATGAGGGTTTGGTGGGAATGTTCAACAATCCCTTGACTCTGAGGATTGTAAGAGATACCAGTTATATGCCTAATATTCCAGTCAGAGCAAAAATGGCTGAAGGTAGCAGAAACATAACAAGGACCATTATCTGTTTTTATGTGTCTAATGGGTAATCTTATCTGGCAAGGTAAGAGCAGGAGCTATGGGGCGGATGACATCTTGGATAGAGTGGCCAAAAAAGGGTATATGGGGCATGTAACTGTATTTTATCTGCTGCAATAGTAAGACCTAATGCCTGGAGGTTTGTTTTGAGTTTTTGAAAAGCTCCTTGTAAGATCTTAGGATCCTTATGGGCGATAAGAATGTCATCCATATAATGTAAAATGTAAACCTCAGTCAGGAAAGGTCTGCAGGCATGGGCCACATATTATTGGCAGATAGTAGGACTGTTTTTCATGCTCTGAGGCAAAACCTTCCATTGATAGTGTTGAACTGGAAGGTTATGGTTAGTGGCAAGTATAGAGAAGGCAAAATAGGGCTTATCATCATCATGAAGAGGAATAGAAAAGAAACAGTCCTTAATATCCATAATAATAATTGCACACTCTTTGGAATTAGCAGAGGCATCCCCATTTGAAGGGTCCCTAAAGGCTTCATATGCTCATTAATAGGCCTTAAGTCATGTAAAAGTCTCCACTTTCCTCATCTCTTTTGTTTAACAAGATGGGAGAATTATGAGGACTAAGTGAGGGCTCAATACGACCCAAGGATAACTGTTCCTGGACCAAGGAGATCAAATGAGCTAATTGTGAAAGAAGAGGCCACTGCTCCACCCATATGGAAGTTTTAGTGTACCACATTAGTTTGATGGGGGGGGCGGCTTGAGCAGCGGAGCAGTGGCCATTAGAATTGGGGGTGAGGGTGGGTGGCATTAACTAACCGTTGGTCTACAATGTGGTCGTCATAAAAGGCTTTGTCATTGGTAGTTAGAACAATCTCCATATTGCAGAGAATATCTCTCCCCCACAGGTTATGGGGAAGCCCTGCAACAAGGAGTGGTTTAATAGCTCCTGTAGTGCCGTCCGGGTCAGTCCAGACCATGGGATGTTGGACCTGTAAAGTATTTTGTAAGCCCCCAACACCTTGTATAGGGGGTCCAGGCTTGTGGTGCCAATGAGACAAGGCTTCTTCCTGTCTGATTTCAGTAATATCAGCCCCTGTATCAATTAGACCTTTAAACTTATGGCCATCTAGGGAAAGTTGCTTCTTAGGCTTGTGCAAATCAATAGGTATCATCCATTGGACGTGGGGCGTGTACTCCCTTACTTCCTCTCTTTGAGGTGGGGCTGAGAGGCAACCCATTGCCTGTTTAAAGGCACCTTTTGTATGGGTTTACCATCTGCATCCACCTTAGACCTACATTCTCTTGCCCAATGAAAGCCTTTGAGGCTACTCGGGCATTTTAAAGGGGGAACCTGGCTCCTTTTGGCCTCTTTCATTATCTTATTAGGACAGGTACATGACCAATGGCCCTGTCTCCTGCAGGCCCATCATTTGCCTTTTTCCATCTCTGCCTGAGGCTGATGAGCAGCCAGTGCCTCATCAAGGGCTGTGGCATGGGCCCAAGTGGTCCCTACATCTCAGCAGGCCAGAATCCATTCAGAGACATCCTTGTGTCTAACGGGTCCTATGGCAAGGCAACACTCTGTAGAGCAGCCTCCATATACAAGATCCTTGAGCAAGGCATCGGCAGCTCCCTGATGACTGATCTTTCTATTTATACTTTGTTGGCATCTCTCAACGAAATCAGAGAAAGACTCGCCTGGTTTTTGTATTAATTTGGTTAATTTGGTATTATCGCGAGTCAGCATACTTTGAAAAGCACGAAGCGCTCAAAGCTGTACTTGTTCAAAGTAGTGGGGAGGTCCCTGTGCCTGAGCTTGGGAGGATCTCAAAATTGCCGCGTCTGACTAGAGCATCAATTCCAATATTTTGGACGCTGGCATTTCTATCGCGCTCTTCCTGTTGTTCACATTCACCTTCGTAAGCAGCTTTCAATAAAAGAAAATCACCTCCCTGTAAGCAGGCATGGGGATATTCTGCAAATCATAGAGGGTATTGGCCGAATGACTGATTGTATCTAATAACTGACCAAACCAGGGGGGAGTGAA
The DNA here is from genome assembly GCF_000622305.1 of Nannospalax galili. NCBI lineage: Eukaryota > Metazoa > Chordata > Mammalia > Rodentia > Spalacidae > Nannospalax > Nannospalax galili. The sequence continues at coordinate 169,670 of NW_008334864.1, read as the reverse complement.
TGCCATCCTCAACTGCTGCCTTACGCAGCTTCCTTAAGGTATCATGAGAATATGGATTCCAGACATTAGGGTTCTGTAGTCCCTGATTGATGGTAACTGGGAAAAGCTGGGGAAAATCTCCCATTGTATCATAGAAGAGGGGTCTAGGCGGGAGGGGCTTCCAGTCCTCCTCCGGAAGGGAGGGGTAGATGGACTGGAGGGGAACTTCCTTAAAGCTAGTGCAAGATGGTGGAAAGTAGCCATCACCCTGTAATGGTGGAACAGAGGCTGCCCTAACTTCCTCTCATCAAAGCTAATACAAGATGGCAGAGGGTAGCCACCACCCTGTAATATGAGAGCAGAGGCTGCCCTAACTTCCTGTTTTCCATCAAAGCTAATACAAGATGGTGGAGTGTAGCCACCACCCTGTAATGACAGAGCAGAGGCTGCCCTAACTTCCTGTTTTTCATCAGGGGAGCTCTCAAACCCCAATTCCTCATTTTTCATAGCATCATTAACAGTCATAGTTTTATCAGAACAAGAATCTGTTAGTTTTGTTTTAACTGGAAATGCCTAGGACGGGCCATCCCTAGCATCCTGTTGTTGTATTTGCTCATCTATCTCCTTAAATAGGGGGATTGTCCTGTTCAGGGGCTTTGGGGGAAACCCCCTGAAGGGAGGCCAGAATGGCTGCCACAATGGGGTAGAACAGCCCAGACTGTGGGTGTCCCTCCCTGACTTCTCTACGCCGGGCCAAGAATAAAATGCAAGCCCATTGTTCAGGATCCCAGCAACAAGAATCTGTAAACCAGGGGGCAACAGCTAGTACTTCATCTAAAACCTTAGTTACATCCTTTTCTGTTACCCTAATTTGCCTACTCCTGAGGAGAGAAACAAGTGCAGCAGCACAGGAGCTGGCAGCAGCTGGATGACTATTCCTCATACCGGAGGTCACTCCCCCTGCAAGACGTACCCAAAGGGCCTCAGGAATCGTTCAGGAAGACAATCAGTGGAGACAGGAACGACATGCCAACCGAAGACTGCGAGCCAGAAGAAGAAGCACAGGAGAACGAAAGTGGCGAGCACCCATGGAAAAATCACTGGCAAAGGGGGCCTTGGGAGCCCCAAGTGTTACAGCTCAGTGTGTTACAGCTCCGTGGGGCAGGAGGCTTTGTGCCCCACGCTGGGCACCAGCTGTGGTCACTGACTGTGGCTGCTCTCCTCTGGCTATGGCCGCTTTCCTGCTCTCTTAGTTCCTCCAATCAGTGGTCTGGTCTGGACCCCAGGGCTGATGAGGAGACTGTGTCAGTGGAGCCGCATTCAGACAGAGGAGACCAGGTTCAGTGACACAGGTCTGCTTTATTGCAGGAAGGCACAAGCTTATACAGGGATAGTGGTCCAATCACAGCACAGCAAGTAGGATACCTTATTAGCATAACAGGTTTAGCATCCTATAACAGTACAGCAAGTATGATACCTTGATTCTAAGGGTGGCAATTAGGGAGTGCCGAGCTCTAGCCATCAGTCTTATGATCTGCCAATGGGAGCAAAATGTCACAAGCCATTCCTTGTGGCTCCAGCAGTCAGGCCATTGCCTCAGGCCTGCTGTATGGCTGTGAATAAGACTTTCACCCTAGGCTCAAGCCTGTTTCCCACAACAGGCTGTAAGGGTTATTGTTATACAGGATCCGTTTCTCCTATTTCATTCTTGCTATCCTAAATAAATTGAGTGAACATCTGTTTGCTAATGGAAAGTAAGTACTTGGATGCACAGGCAACACGTGTTTTCCCTGAACAACCTGAGTGACATTCATGTCACAGCCCTTTTACATACAACTCAAAAGGAGCATTGCTATATTCAAAATATTACTGTTCTCTCAGTTTTGCTATAGTAAATACATTGCAATAATGAAAGTGTTAAGGGAAAGCAAGCATTTAGATACACATGTGACTCATATTTTTCTTTAACAACCTGAGTTACATTGATGTTAAAGCCCTTTTACGTACAAGTCATAAGGAACACTGTTCAGTTGGACATGTTACTGCTGTTTCATTTTTGCTATACTGAATACATTGGGAGAAATGGAGTGTTTACGAAGGGAAAGTAAGCACTGAGAAACACAGGTAACACGTATTTTTCTTAAACATCTTGACTGACACCCATATCACAGCCATTTTACCTACAAGTTAAAAGGACCAGTGCTATACAGCAACAGTTACTGCTATTTCGTTTTCGCACTTGTAAATACATAGCGAGAAGTATAGTTACATTAATGTCACAGCCCTTCTACGTACAAGTTACAAGGAACATAGTTATGTAGGAAACGTTCCTGCTGTTTCTTTTTCGCTATACTAAATATATTGCGAGAACTACAGTGTTTGCTAATGAAAAGCAAGCACTCGGATGCACAAGTGACACATGTTTTTCTTGAACAACCTGACTGACATTCATGTCACAGCCCTTTTACATACAACTCTTAAGGAACATTGTTGTATTTGAAATGCTACTGCTCTTTCAGTTTTGCTATAGTAAATACACTGTGATAACTACAGTGTTTGCTAAGGAAAAGCAAGCACTTAGTCAAAAAGGCAACACTTATTTTTCTTACTGCTGTTTCGTTTTTGCTATGGTAAATATATTGCGAAAACTAAATAGGAACCATTTATGCTGTTTCATTTTTGCTGTGCTAAATACATTGCAAGAACTACAGTGTTTGGTAAGGGAAAGCAACTAGAAGCACAGGAGATGCATGTTTTTCTTGAACAACCTGAGTGACATTCATGTCACAGCCCTTTTTCGTGCAAGTCCTAAGGAACATTTTTCAATAGGAAACGTTACTGCTGTTTTGTTTTCACGATACTAAATACATTGAGAAAACTACATTGTTTGCTAAGGGAAAGAAAGTCACACATGTGACACGTATTTTTCTTACACAACCTGCGTGACATTAATGTCACAGCCCTTTTACGTACAAGTCATAGGGAACACTTAATTGGAAATGTTACTGCTGTTTTGATTTCCCTATACTACATACATTGCTATAACTACAGTGTTTGCTAAGGGGATTCAAGGAATTAGATGCACTGGCAACATGTGCTTTTCTTAAACAACCTGAGTGACATTGATGTCACAGCCCTTTTACATACAAGTCATAAGGAACTTTGTGAATCAGAAATGTTACTGCTGCTTCTTTTTCATTATAATAAATATATTGCTAGAACTTCAGTGTTTGCTAAGGGAAAGCAAGCAATTATATGCACATGCGACAAGTGTATTCTTACACAACCTGAGTAACATTGATGTCACAGCCCTTTTACATAGAAGTCATAAGGAACATTGTTAATTGGAAATGTTACTGCTCTTTCAATTTTCCTATACTAAATACATTGCTAGAACTACAGTTTTTGCTAAGGGAAAGCAAGCAACTAGACACACAGGCGACACGAGTTATTTTCACACAACCTGAGTGACATTGATGTCACAGCCCTTTTACATACAAGTCATAAGAAACATTGTTATATAGGAACAGTTTCTTTTGTTTCATTTTCTCTATACAAAATACATTGCGAGAAATACAGTGTTTGTTTAGGACAACAAACACTTAGATGCATGGGTGACATGTATATTTCTTACAGATCCCGAGTGACATTTATGTCACAGCCCTTTTACTTACAAGTTATAAGGAACATTGTTATACAGGAACTGTTTCTGCTCTTTCGTTTTGGCTATACCTAATATATTGTGAGAAATACAGTGTTTTTGGAATGAAAGCACTTAGACACACAGGAGACACGTATATTTCCTAAAGATCTCGAGTGACATTGCTGTCACAGTCCTTTCACGTACAAGTCATAAGGAACATTGTTATTTGGAAATGTTACTGCTGTTTCGATTTCCCTATACTAAATACATTGCTAGAACTATAGTTTTTGCTAAGGGAAAGCAAGCACTTAGATGAACAGTCAACACCTGTTTTTCTCAAACAACCTGAGTGACACTCAAGCCACAGCTCCCTTTTACATTCAAGTCATAAGGAACACTGTTAATCAGAAATTTACTCCTGTTTCATTTTCGCTATATTAAATACATTGCTAAAATTACAGTGTTTCCTAAGGGAAAGCAAGCAATTAGATGAACATGCGACACATGTTTTTCTTACACAACCTGAGTGACATTGGTGTCACAGTACTTTTATGTACAAGTCATAAGGAACACTGTTAAATAGGAAATGTTACTGCAGTTTCGTTTTCTAAATACATTGAGAAAATTACAGTGTTTGCTAAGGGAAAGCAAGCACTTAGATACACATTCGACACGTATTTTTCTTACACAACCTGAGTGACACTGATGTCAGAGCCCTTTTATGTACAAGTCATGAGGAACATTGTTAATAGGAAATGTTAATGCTGTTTCATTTTCCCTATGCTAAGTACATTGAGTGAACTACAGTTTTTGATAAGGGAAAGCAAGCAATTAGACGCAAAGGTGACACATGTTATTCTTAACCAACATGAGTGACACTCACGTCACAGCCCTTTTACATACAAGTCATAAGGAACATTGTTAATTGGAAATGTTGCTGCTGGTTCGTTTTCACTATACTAAATAGATTGCTGGAACTACTGTGGTTGCTAAGGGAAAGGAAGCAATCATGTGCACAGGCAACCTGTGGTTTTCTAAAACAACATGAATGACACCCATATCACAGTCATATTACCTACAAGTTAAAAGGAAGGGTGTTATACAGCAACTGTTATCACTATTTAGTTTTCTCACTCGTAAATATGTAGCTCAATGTATAGAGAAATTCATTCACAGCCCTTTAACTTACAAGGTATAAGGAATGGAGTTATGTAGCAACCATTCCTTTTGTTTCATTTTGCTATACTAAATACATTGCAAGAACTACAGTGAAAGCTAAGGGAAAGCAAGCAGTTAGATGCAGAGGCAGCATGTGTTTTTCTTAAAGAACCTGAGTGACATTGATTTCAGAGCCCTTTTATGTATTGTTGATTCTTTTTTGTTGTATACACTGCTAGCTCCACAGTGTTTTAGGGGGAAGCAAGAACTCAGACAAACAGGCGACATGTATTTGTCTTAAACAACCTGAGTGACATTCATGAAACAGGCCTTTTATGTAACTGACCCTAACCGTATTCCTAACCCTAACCCTAGCCCTCACCCTAACCTTAACTCTATCATTAGCCCTTACCATAGCTCCCACACTATACCTAAAAATAAGCCTAACTCTATTCCTAACTGTAACACTTACACTAACACTTAACCCTAAGCCAAACCCTGTCCTTAACCCTTACCTTTACCCTAAACCTAACTCTAATCCCTAAAGTAAAACCACACCTAATGCTAACCCTAACCCCATCCAACACTGCAACACTACCCCTAACCGTATCCCAACCATAACACCATCCCTCACACAAAACCTAACCCTATCACTAAACTGTAACATGACTAACATGTAACCCTATCACTAAGCCTAACACTTATCCTAACCCTAACTCTAACCCAAACCCTATCCCTAAACCTAAGCTTAACCCTAAACCTAACCTTAACCCTAAACCTAATCCTAATCCTAATCCTAACACTATCTGTAACTATCCTAACCCCAACTCTAACCCTATCTGTAAACCCCAACCAAAAGCTATCCCTAATCCTAACCCTAACTGTAACCCTAACCCTAAACTATCCCTAACCCTAACCCTGTCCCTAACCCTAATCCTAACTCTACACATATCTGTGACTCTAACTCTAAATCTAAACCTAAACATAAACATAAAACTATCCCTAACCCCAACACTAACCCTACTGTTACCCCTAGTCCTAAACCTAACTCTATCCCTAACCCTAACCCTAACCCTATCTCTAACCTTAACCCTAATGCTATCCCTGATGTTAATCCAAAATCTAACCCTAATTCTATGCCTAGCCCTAACCCAAACCGTATCCCTAGGCCTAACCCTAACCTAATCCCTAACTCTAACCCTAACCATAATCTTATCCCTAAATCTAACCCTAACCCTATCTTTATCCCTAACCCTCACCCTAAACAGAACCCTAAGCCTAATACAATCCCTAACCCTAACTTTAAACCTCTCCATAACTCTAAGCCTAACCCGAAACCTATCCATAACCCTAACCCCAACCCTATCCCTAAATTTATACATAGCCAAATCCCTAACCCTAACCCTAACCCTAACCCTGACCCTACTGTTAACAATAACCCTAACTCTATCTGTAAACCTAACCCTAGCCCTCTCCCTAAACCTAACAATAACTCTAACTCTTACCCTGTCCCTAACCTTAAACCTAAACGTAACCCTAACCCTATTGAAACCCATCTCTAACCCTAAATGACCCTAACACTAACCCTAAACCTAAACCAATCCCTGACCGTGGATGTACCTGTATCCCTAACCCTCTCCCTAACCAAACCCTAACCCTAACCCTCTGACCTTAATCCTAACCCTATTGCTAACCCTAACATTAACCCTCTCACCTTTCCTAACCTTAACACTAAACCTAACCCTAACACTAACCTGTCCCTAAACCTAACTCTAACCATATCCATAATCCTAACCGTAAACGTATCTGTAACACTATCACTAACCTTACCCCTCTACCTATACCTAACGCTAACACTAACACTAATACTAACTCTAACTCACACTAAACTTAACTCCAATCTTAACCCTATCCATAACCCTTAACCTAATCATATCTCTAACTCAAACCCTAACCCTAACCCTATCCTTAACCCTAAGCCTAACCCTAAACACAATCCTAACCCTAGCCCTACTCCTAACTCTAACCCTAACCCTAACCCTAACCAGTATCCTATCTTTAAACTTAAACCTAACTCGAACTCTAACCCTAACACTACACTTAACCCTATGTCTAACCTAAACCTAAATGTATCGGTAATTCTAACCCTCATCCTAATACTAACCCTAACTTTAACTCTAACACTAACCCTAACCTTATCCCAAAACTTAACCCTAACCCTAACCCTCACCCTAATCCTAAACCTATTCCTAACACTAACCATAGACCTAACTCTAACCCCATACCTAACCCTAACCATAACCGTATCACTAACCCACACCGTAACCCTAACCCGAAATATATCCCTAAACCTAACCTTAAACCTAAACCTAACCATAACCCTAACCCTCACCCTAATCATAACACTATCCCTAACCGTAAACCTAAACCTAACAATATCCCCAACCCTAACCCTAATGCTAATATTAAACCTAACTCTAAACTTAAACCTAAGCCTAAGCCTAACACCAAGCCTAACCCAAACCCTAATACTAACACTATCCCTAACACTAAGCATAACCCTATCCCTAACTCTAACCCTTACCCTATCCCTATCTCTAACGCTAACCTTAACCCTAGCCCTAACCATAACACTAACCCTAACTCTCACCCTTCCCCTATCCCTATCTCTAATGCTAACCTTAACCCTAGCCCTAACCATAACACTAACCCTAACCTATGGATAACCATAACCCTACTCCTATCCCTGACCCCTTCTCTAATCCTATACTTAACCCTATCCCTAAAACTAAACCTATCACTAATCCTAAAACTATTTCTAACCCTAACCCTAAACCTAACACACAAACTAACCTTATCCCTAACCCTAACCCAAACACTAACCATAGCCCTTATCCTGACACTATCCCAAACCCTGTCACTAAACCTAACCCTAAAGCTAACCCAAACCATAATCGTGGACCTAAACCTAACCCTAACCCTAACCCTAACCCTAACTCTAACCCTATAACTAACCCTAAACATAACCCAAACACTAACCTTTTCCTAACCCTCTAGCTAACCCTAACCATAACCCTAAACCTATCCCAAATTCCAAACCTAACTTTATATCTAACCCAAAACCTAACCCTAACCATAATCCTAACACTATCTGTATCACTAATCTTATATCAAGTCCTAACCCTAATCCTTAACCGAACCCTAACCGTATCCTTAATTCTAAGCCTAAACCTAATGCTATCCCTGACCCTAAACCTAACCTGATCCCTAACCCTAACCCTAACCCTATCACTAACTCTAACACTGACCCTATCACTTGCCCTAACCCTTACCCCAATTCTCACACTATCAATAACCCTAAACTAAAACCTAATATTATCCTAACCTAAACCTAACCCTAAACCTCAACCTATCCTGAAACGTGTCCCTAACCCTAAAGCAAATCTTACCTTTAACGCTAACACTGATTTTAACACTATCCATAATCCTAACCCTAACCCTAACCTGAACCTGAACCTCTTCCTTTACCTAATACTAACCCTAACCCTAATCCTAACACTATTCCTAGGCCTAAACCTAAACTTAATCTTATCCCTAACCCTAACTCTAACCCTAACCTGAACCCTAACCATAACCCTAAACCTAACACTATCCCTAAACCTAACTCTAACCTTAACTGTAACCGTAACTCAAACCCTATCCATAACACGGAAGTTAACCCTACCCCCCACCACTACCCCAACCCTAACACTAACCCTAAACCTTAACCCTAACCCTAAATTTCACCCTATACCTAACACTAACCCTAACCCTATCATTAAACATAATCCTAACCCTATCCCTAACCCTAACCATATAACCATTCCTAAACCTAAACTTAAACCTAACCCTAACTCTATCCAAAAACCTAAACTTAAGCCAATCCCTACCCCTAAGCCTAACCCTAACCCTATCCCTACGATAACCCTAATCCTAACCCTAATGCTACCTATATCCCTATCCTAACCCTAACCCTAACCCCAACACAAATCCTCACCCTAATCCTAACCCTAACACTAACCTTAAGAGTAACCCTAACCTTAACCCTAAACCCTGTCCCTAACAGTAATCCTAACCATAATCCTAAACGTAACCCTAACCCTATCTTTAAACCTAACCCTGATGATAACCCTAACCCTATCCTAACCCTAACACTAACCCTATCCTTAACCCTAACCCTAACCCTATCCCTAAATGGAACCATAACTCTCTCTCTAAACTTCAAACTAACCCTATCCCTAACCCTAACCCAACCCTTAACCTATCCCTAAAACTATCCTTAACCCAATCCATAAACCTAATCCTATCCATAACCCTAACCCTATCAATAATCCTAACACTAACTCTATCCTGAAGTCTAACCCTATCCCTATTCCTAACCTTAACACTAACTCTAACCCTAAACGTAACACTAATATTAACACTAACCCTAACCCGAATCCTAACCTATACCTAAACCTTTCCTATACCTTTGGCTAAACCAAAGTCTAATGCTAACCCAAATCCTAATCCTATCACTAATCCTAACCCTAACCTAAACCCTAAGTATAACTCTAATGCTAACTCTAACCCTCTCTTTATCCCTAACCCTACCCCTAACCCTATCTCTAACACTAACCCTCACCTTAACCATAAACCTAACATGAAATCGATCCCTAATCCTAAACCTAACAATAACCCTAATTCTAAACCAAATGCTAACCTTAACTGTAACCGTATCTCTAACCCTTACCCTAAACTTATCGCTAACCCTAAACTTAACTCTAACCATGAGTCTAACTCTACTCCTAACCCTAACTCTAGCCCTAAACCTAACATAACAAAATCCCTAACCCTAACCCTAACCCTAACCCTAACAGTATACCTAACTCTAAACCTAACCCTATTGCTAACCCTAACCCTATCACAAAACCTAAAACTGACCCTATCACTTGCCCTAACCCTAACCCTAATTCTCACACTATCCCTAACACTAAACTTAACCTAACAATACCCCTAACCCTAAACCTAACCTTAACCCTAACCCTAACCCTAAACCTCAACCTACCCTGAAATATATCCCTAAACTTAAACTGAATCTTAGCTTTAACCCTAACACTAATTCTAACATTATCCCTAATCCTAACACTAAACCTAAACCTAGCCCTATACCTAATTCCAACCCTAACACTAACTCTAATCCTAACACTATTCCTAGACCTAAACCTAAACCTAATCCTATCTCTAAACCTAACACTAACTCTAACACTATCGCGAACCCTAACCATATCCTTAAACCTAAACCTAACCCTTACACTATACTTAAACCTAACTCTAACCTTAACCATAACCGTAACTCAAACTTTATCCATAACACTAAAGTTAACCCTACGCCTACCACTAACACTAACCCTAACACTTAACCCGCACCCTAAATTTCACCCTATACTGAACCCTACCCCTTTCATTAAACCTAATCCTAACCCTATCCCTAACCCTAACCCTAACCCCATAACCATTCCAAAACCTAAACTTAAACCTGACCCTAACTCTATACAAAAACTTAACCTTAACTCTGTCCCTATCCCTAAGCCTAACCCTAATGCTATCCCTAAGCTAAACCTAGCCCAAACCTAACCCTTTACCCAAGCATACCACATACAGTATCCCTAAACCTAAGGCTAATCTTAACCCTAATCCTAACCCTATCCCTGTCTCTAACCCTATCCCTAACCATAATCCGAACACTAACCATAACCCTAATCCTTACACTAACCCTATTCTTAATACTAAATCTGATCATATCCCTAACCCTATCACTAACCATTAACTCTAACCCTAACCGTAACCCTAACCATAATCCTAACCCTAACCATAACCCTATTCTTAAACCTAACACTAACTGTATCCCTATCACTACCTCTAACCCTAAACCAAAATTCTTTCCCTTATAGTAACCCTAAGCCTACCCTTAACCCTAACTTTAACCCTAACCCTAACCCTAAACCAGACCCCATCCCTAACTCTAACCCTAGCAAAAACCCTAACCATAAGCCTAACCCTAATCCTACCTTAACCATAACCCCAACCCTATACCTAAACCTAACCCTAAACCTATCCCTCTCCTTAAACCTAACCCTAACCCTAATCTGATCCCTAAAACTTAACCTAATGCTAAACCTACATGAACCCCTAACCCTATCCCAAAACCTAACACTTTCCCTAACCCTAGCCCTATGCCTAACCCTAACCCTAACCGTAACCGTATCCTTAACCCTAACCCTAATAATAACCGTAACCTTAATGCTATCCTTAACCCTAGCCCTAAACTTAAGCCGAACCCTAAATCTAAAAATAATGCCAATTGTATCTATAAATCTAACTCTAACTGTAACCCTAAACCTAACCCTAACCCCATCCCAAACCCTAACCCTAATGCTAACCCAATCCCCAACCCTTAAACTAACAGTAACCCTAACCTTAAAAATAATCCTAACACCAACCCTGATCCTAACCCTTAACCCTAAACCTGACCCTATCCCTAACCCTAACCCTAACCCTAACCCTACCCTTACCCCTAACCCTAAACCACTACCTAAACCTATTGGTAATCTAAGCCTAACCATAACCCGATCCCTAAACCTAAACCTAAGCCTAACTTAAACACCAAAATCTAGTCGTTACCCTAATCCTAGCCCTATCTCTACCCCAAACCTAACCCTAAACCTTGCCCTGTCCCTAACCCAAAACCTAACCCTAACCCTATTCTTAACCATAACTCTTACCCTATCCATAAACCTGAACCTTACCCTAAGCCTATCCCTAACCTTAAGCCTAACCCTATCCCTAACACTAACCCTAACCTCAAGCCAAACCCTAAACCTAAGCCCAATGCTAATATTAGCCCTAACGCTAACGCTATCCTCAACACTAAGCCTAACCCCAAACCTAACCTTATCCCAAACCCCAAACCTAGCACTTAACCCTAACCATAACCCTATCCATAAATCTAAAACGAACCCTATCCCTAAACCTAACACTAACACTAGCCTATCACTATCCCTAACCCTAGCCCTATCCCTAACCCTAACCCTAACCATCTCCCTAATCCTAACCCTAACCTAGCCCATCCCTAAACCTAACCCTAAACCTATCCTGATCCCTAAACCTAACCCTAACCCTAATCCTAACACAAACCTTAACTTTACCCCAAAACGTAACCCTTATCCTAACCCCAGCCATATCTCTAACCCTAACCTGAATGCTAAACCTAAACCTAACCCTATCCCTAACACTAACACTAACCCTAACCCTAACCCTAACCCTATTCCTAATCCTAACCCTTACCCTATACCTAACCCTAGCCATATATTAACCTTATCCCTAAACCTAACCCTAAACCTATCCCTAAACCTAACCTTATTCCTGAGCCAAAACCTAAAGCTAACTCAAGTGCTAATCATATCCTTAATGCTAACACAATCTGTAACCCTAATCCTAAATCTAAACCAAACACTATACAGAACCCTAATCCTAACCCTAACACTATATCTAACCCTTACCCTAAACCTATCCCTAACTCTAACCCTATCCCTAAACCTAACCCTAACCCAAACCCTAACCCTAACCCTAATCCTAACCCAACTCTAACCCTAACTGTAACCCTTATGCTAACCCTAACTCTAACCTTAACCCTGTACATAACCCTAACCCTAACCTAATCCTAAATCTATCCCTAACCCTAACCCTAATGCTAGTCTTAACCCTAACTGATCCCTAAACCTAAATCTAATCCTAAACCTAACTCAAACCCTATGCCTAACTCAAAACATAACCCTTACCCTAATCCTATCCCTATCCCTAGCACTAACCGTAACCCTAAACCTTATGCTGTCCTTAACCCTAACCCTAAGTGTAACCCTACTCCTAACCTTAACCCACCCGATCCTCAAACCTAACCCTAAACCTAAAAGAAACCTAATCGTACCCATAAACCTAGCACTAGCCATAATCCTAAACCTAACCATAACTCTAACCCAAACCATACCCCTAAACACAATGCTAACTGGAGCCACAACCCTAACCCTATACACAAACCTAACCCTAACTCAATCCTAAACCTATCCCTAACCCTAACCCTAACCTTAACCCTAACCAGTCCCTAACCCTAAACCTAACCCTAACCCAAACCTATACCTAACCCAAAACCTAACCCTTACCCTAATCCTAGCCCTATCCCTAACACTAACCCTAACCCTAAACTTTACACTGTCCCTAATCTTAACACTAACCCTATTCCTAACCCTAAATCTTACACTATCCCTAACACCCACCTAACCCTAACCCAAACACTGTCACTAACACTAACCTAATCCTAAGTCTAACCTTAAACTTACCCCAAATGCTAATTGCATCCCTAATGCTAACCCTATTCGTAAAACAATTTCTAAGCCGAAACCAAATGCTAATCCTGAATCTAATCCCAACCCTTTCCCTAACTCTTACCTAAATCCATCCTTAAACCTGATCCTAAACCTAACCAAAATGGTGATCATATCCCTAACAGTAATCCTATCCATAAACCTAAACCTAACACTAACCCAATCCCCAACCCTCAGCTGAACCCAAACCTATCCTGAACCCTAACCCAAATCCTAACCCTTACCGTAACCTAACCTTATCCCTATCCCAACCCTAAACCTAACCCTATTCCTAAAACTAATTCTAATCCTTATATTAATACCTACCCTAATCCTAACCGTAACAGTTAAAATAACCCTAACCCGTTCCCTATCCCCAACACTAAACCTAAACTTAAGCCAAACACTAAAACTACCTCAAATGCTAATCGTATCCTTAACACTAACCCTATCCCTAACTCTAACCCTAATCCTATCCCTAAACATAAAATTAACCCTAACCCTACTGTATCCTTAACCCCGAACCTAACCCTAACCCTAAACCTAAACGTATCTCAAACCCTAACCCTTACCCTATACCTCACCCTAACCTTAACACTAACCCTATCCCTCTACCATACACTAACCTTAACCCAAACTCTATCCCTAACCCTAAACCTAAACATAACCCATTCCATAATCCTAACTCAAAATTTAACACTTACCCTAACCCTAACCCTAAATATCACCCTGTGCCACCCCAAAACCTAACCCTAATCAGAACTCTAACTCTAACCCTATTCTTAATTCTAACACTAACCCTAATGCTAACGCTTTCCCTAACACTAACCGTAACCCTAAAGCTGTCCCTACTCCTATCCCTAACCCTATTCCTAACCCTTACCCAAACCTAACCCTAATCCTATACCTAACCCTTCCCTAAAACTAAGCCTAAACCTAACCCTATCCCTAAACCTAACACTAACACTAACCATAACCATAATAAAACTCTATCCCTAACCCTAACACTATCTCTAACCCTAAACCTTTCCATAATACTAACACTAACTCTAACCCTAAACCTAACCCAAAGTTTAACCCTAACATATTCCTAACCCTATCCCTAACCCTAAACCTAACTCTATCCCTAAACCTAAGTCTAACCCTAACCCTAACCCTAAAATTAGCACTATCTGTAACTCTAACCCTAACCATAACTAACCCAAACCCTATCCCTAACCCTAACGCTAACACTAACCCTAACCTTATCCCTATCTCTAACCCTAATTCTAATCCTAAACCTAACTGTAATCCTAACACTAAATCTAACCCTAACTCTAACCCAAACCCTAACCCTAACCTATTCCTAACCCTATCCCTAACCCTAAACCTAACCCTAACCTTAACCTTATCCCTAAACCTAATCCTAAACCTAAAAGAAACCCTAATTGTATCACTAAACCTAGTGCTATCCGTAGCCCTAACACTAAATGCAACTCTAACCCAAAACATATCTAACCCAAACCATACTTAATGCTAATCCAAGCACTATATGTAAACCCAGACCTAACACTACCTCTAACTTTAGCCCTAAACTGAAATCTAACACTAACTGTTGCCCTTAACGTAAACCTAACCAACCCTAACCCTAACCCTAACCCTAACCTTTGCGCTAGACCTAAACCTTAAACTAACCCAAACCCTAATCCTAAACCTAATCCTAAACCCTAGTGTAAACATAACACTAAACATAATACTAATGCTAATTCTAACCCTAACTCTAATCTTAATTCTAAATATAAACCCTGACCCGAACTGCACCCTAACCCAAACCCTAGACCTAACACTACCTGCAATGTGAATCCTAGCACTAGCCCTAACACTAATCCTAAATCTAGTTTTAATTCTAACTTTAATCATAACTCCTAAACTAACCTGAGAACTAACTTATACCTAACACTAATATTATCTTTGAGCTTACCCTACCCCTAATACAAGTCCTCGTTATAAAGCTGACAGTAACTAGCCTAACCCTAACTCTAAACCTACCCCTATATTTGACCCTAAATCTAGGCCTAAGCCTAATCCTCACACTAAATTTAACAGTAGGCCTCAGCCTAACACTACATCTAAATCAAAACCTAAACCTAACCACAGTTAACCATGACCGTAACACAAGGCCTAACACAAAACCTAAACCTTAACCTAGGCCTAACTCTGCAAGTAATTCTAGCTATAATCATACATTTTAACCTATGACTAACCTAACCCTAAAGATAAACCTGTATATAACGCTAAACATAAGCTTACTTTCCTCACCCTAACCCACACTGTAACTTTATCCCTAATCCAAACCAAAACCTAACCATAATCATAAAGGTAACTGTGACTCTAACACTAGGCCTATCACAATTCCTTACGATAAACCTAAGCCTAACCCTTCAAGTAATCCTAGCCATAACCCTGCCATTAACCCTAAGCCTAAACCTAATACTAAAGCTAAACCTTAACCTAAAATTACCCTAAACATACCCCTAGCCCTAACCCTAACCCAACCGTTAACTTTTTCCGTGATCCTAACCTTAAACATAACCCTAAACGTCACCCTTATGCAAACCCTAAATGTAAGCCTAAACCCAAGCCGTACCCTACATGTAACCCTACCCCTAAGACTAAACCCAATTCACACTCTAAACAAAACCCTAGACCCAACTTTAAACCTAAGCCTAAAGCTAACTCTAGCCCTAAACCAAACCCTGAACTTTGATGTAATGAGAAATGTAAACTATACCAAAGCCTAAACCTATATATATCCTTAATGTAATCCTACCACTAAACCTTAATCTAATCATAATTCTAAATATAGCCCTAGATGCATACCTAACCCTAACTTCAGCCCTATTCCCAAAACTAGCACTAACACTAACCTTAACCTAATGCTAACCCTCACACTAAAACTAAACCTAATCCTAACCATACATGTAACTCTAGACCTAGACCTAGACATGTTGCTCTAGACCTAAACCTAACACTAACCTTAATATTAATTTTTGAGCTAACCCTAACCCTAGCCCTAGCCATATACCTAACCCCAACCCTAGCTTTAACGCTAATGCTAATCATAACCTTAACCATAATCCCGGCTCTAACACTAATGCTAATCCTAACTCTATATGTAACCCTAGATATAACCATACCTCTAACACTAAACCTCAAACTAACCCTAACACTACCCATAGCCTAGCACTAAACCTAACCCTACCCTTAGCCCTAACCACAACCCTGGACCTATCCCTAAACCTAAACCTAACCCTAACCCTAAATCTAATTGTAAATCCTCATGTGAACCTAACACTAAATATAACACTAAGCATTACAGTAATACTAATTCTAACACTAAGCCTAATCTTAATTCTAAATATAAACCCTGACCCAAGCTGTACCCTAACCCTAATCCCAGACCTTAAACTACAGGTAAACAGAATCCAAGCAATAGACCTAATGCTAATATAGAACTAGCCTTAATCTTAACCCTAATCATAACTCCAAAGGTAACTTGAAACCTAACCCTAATATTATCCTTTGACCTTATGTTAACCATAACACTAGCCCT
Source organism: Nannospalax galili (assembly GCF_000622305.1). Lineage (NCBI taxonomy): Eukaryota > Metazoa > Chordata > Mammalia > Rodentia > Spalacidae > Nannospalax > Nannospalax galili. The sequence goes on along the minus strand of NW_008334864.1, from coordinate 152,860 downwards.
AGTCATAAAGCTGACACTAATTGTAGCCTAGTCCTAAACACAAACGTAATTCTAACCGTAAATCTAGCCCTGTATGTGATCATAAACCTAGGACTAAGCCTAATAATAACCCTAAACCTAACAGTACACCTAATCCTAAACCTAACCTTAACCCTAACCTAAAGGTAACCATGATCCAAACAGTAAGCCTAACACAAATCCTAAACCTAAACTTAATCTGAATACTACCATAATCCTAGCCATGACCCTACTTTGAAACCTAAGCCTAACCCTAACCCTGAAGCTAAACCTTAACCTAACGCTAACCCTAACATAACCCTTGGCCTAAGCCAAACCTGCACTGTAACCTTATCCCTAATCTTAACTCTAAAACTAAAGCTAAACCTAGACATAACCCTAACACGAAGCCTAATGCTAACCCTATCTCTAAACCTAAACTTAAGCTGATATGTAACCCTATCATTAACCCGAACATCAACCCTAATCCTAAACAAAACCCTAGACCCAAACCCTAAACCTAATTCTAAAGCTAACCCTAGCCCTAAGTCGAAGCCTGAATGTAGCCCTAACTGCAAATGTAAACCTACACCTAAACCTAACCCTATAAATGACACTAAATGTAACCCTATCACTAAACCTTAATCTAAACCTAACCCTATATATAACCATACACTCAAACTTAACCCTTACCACAAACCCAGCACTAGCCCAAAAACTAACACTAAACCTAACTGTAACTCTAGACCTAACCTTGACTCTAACCCTAATATTAATTTTTGAACTAACCCTATCCCTAGCCCTAGCCAAATCCTAAACCCAAACTGGGCTTTAACACTAACACTAATCCTAACCCTAGCCATAATCTTAGCTCTAACAATGATGCTAATCTTCACTCTATATGTAAACCTAGACCTAAGAATACCTCTAACTGTAACCCTAAACCTAACCTTAACACTAACATTAGCCTAGACCTATACCTAACCCTAACTGTAGCACTAAAACTAACCCTAAACCTAATGCCAAACCTAACACTGACTCTAACCCTAGCCCTCGCCCTAAACCTGTAAATAACCCTAACCCTACACCTAACCGTAAACTATAATGTAAATCTAACTTTAAACATAACACTCAACATAACACTGAACAAAACAATAATACTAATTCTAATCCTGACTCTAATCTTAATTCTAAATATAAAACCAGACGCAGACCATACCCTAAACCTAAGCCTAGACCTAACACTACACATAGCTCAAATCCTAGTGCTAGCCTTACCACTAACTCTCACAATACCTCTAGTCATAAAGCTGACTCTAACCATACATATCCCTAACCATAAACCTAATTCTTACTGTAAACCTACCCCTATACATAACTCTACACCTAGGTCTAAGAGTACTCCTAAAACTAAACCTAATAGTAGTCCTAATCCTAATCCTAAACCTAACACTATACCCAATCCTAAGCCTAACCCTAACCTGAACCCTAGGCCTAACTAAGCCTAATCCTACATGTAACCCTATCCCTAAGCTTAATCCCAATCCTAATCCTGAACAAAACCCTAGACGCAACCTAAACCTAACCCTAATGTGAAATCTTACCTTAATCCAAAACCTGAATTTAGCCCTAAGCCTAAAGGTAAACCTAAGCCTTAGACTAAGACTGTTGGAACTAAATGTAACCCTACCACTAAATGTTATTCTAATCCTATCTTTAAATATAACCCTAGATGTAAACATAACCCTAACCTAACCCTAACCCTAATCCTAGCCTTAGCCCTAAACCTAAAACTAACCTTAATGCTAAACCTAATCCCAAACCCTCATGTAAAACTAACACTAAACATAGCACTAAACATAACTCTAATACTAATTCTAACCCAAACTTTAGTCTTAATTTTAAATATAAACCCTGAGCTAAAGTTACCCCTCACCATAAATGAAGATCTACACTAGCCTTAACCCAAATCCTAGCACTAGCCTCAACACTAAACCTAAAACTAGCCTCAATCCTAAATGTAATCATGATTCCAAAACTAACCTGAGACCTAATCCTAAATCTAACCCTAATATGATCCTTTGACCTTACCCTAACCCAAACACTAGCCCTAGTCTAAAGCTAACACTAAGTGTACCCTAGCCTTAACCGAAACACAATCCTAACCCTAAACCTACCCCTATACATGACCCTAACCCAAGTCTAAGCCTAATCCTTATCCTAAATTAACAGCAGGCCTAATCCTAACCCTAAACCTAACACAACAGCTAAACCTAACCCTAAAGTAATGGTGAGTGACCCTAACAATAGGACTAACACAAAACCTAAACCTAATCCTAAGTCTACCATGGAAAGAATCCTAGAGCTACCCTACCTTTAACCATAAGCCTAAACCTAACCCTAAAGCTAAACTTATCCTAATGCTAAACCTAAACATAACCCTAATTTCCTAACACTTACCCAAACCATAACTTTATTCCTAATCCTAACCCTCAATGTAATGTTAAACCTAAACCTAACCCTAACCCTAAATCTAATGCTAACCATAACCCTAAAACTAAACTTAAGCCTAACCATACATGTACACATAGCCCTAAAACTAACCCCAACCCTCACCCTAAACAAAACCTTAGACCCCAAACTAAACATAACACTAATGCTAATTCTAGCCTTATCCCAAACCCTGAACCTAGCCCTAACCATAAACACAGATCTACCCCTAAGCCTAACCCAACACATAACCCTAAACATAACCCCACCACTATACCTTAGTCTAATTGCAACCCTGAATAAAACCCTAGACGCAAACCTAACCATAACACTAAACTCAGCCCTAGCCCCAAAATTAACACGAACCCTAACTGTAACTGTAGACATAACCCTAACACTAAACCTAATATTGATTTTTGAGTTAACCCTAAGCGTAGTCCCAGCCAAAAACTAAACGCAGTCGTAGCTTTAAGCATACCACTCATCCTAACCCTGACCATAATCCTGACTTTAATACTAATGCTAATCCTAACTCCATATGTAACCCTACACCAAAATCTACCTCTAACCCTAAACATAAATCTACCTTAATATAAACTGTAGCCGAGACCTAAGCCTAACCCTAACTGTGCCCTAACTCTAAAATCAAACAAACCCTAACCCTAGCCCTAGAACTAGCCCTAAAACTAAACCTAAATCTAAGAGTAACCCTAAACCTAATCCTAAACCCTAATATTAACCTAACACTAAAAATAACACGAATACTAATTCTAACCCTTAATCTAATCTTAATTCTAAATATAAACCCTGACCCAAGCTGTACCCTAAATGTAACCCTAGATCTGAGCTTTCATCTAACCTGAATCCTAGCACTAGCCATAACACTAACCATAAAAGTAGCCTCATTCCAAACTCTAATAATAATTCCAAAAGTAACCTGAGATGTAACCTTAAACCTAACCCTAATATCATACTTTGGCTTTACCCTAACCATAGCACTAGCCTAAGTCATAAAGTTGACACTAACTGAAGCCAAGGCCTAACCCTAAACCTAATCCTAACCCTAAACCAATCCCCTACACATGACCCCAACCCTAGGCTTTAAGCCTAACCCTAGCAATGAACTTAACAGTAGGCTTAGTCTTAACCCTAAACCTAACACTCAACCTAATCCTAAAGTTAACCCTAACCCTAACTCTAAACCTAACCCTAACCTTAAAGTTAACTGTGAAGCTAACAATAGGCCTAAGATAAACCCTAAACATAAACCAAATCCTAATCCTAATCTGACCCCTATACATAACCCTAACCATAGGCCTAAGCCTAATAGTAAACCTAAACTAACAGTAGGCCTAATCCTAACCATAAAGCGAAACCTACCCTTAATCCTAAATGTAACCGTGACCCTAAGAGTAGGCCTAATATAAACCTAAGCCTAAACCTAAGCCTAATCATACAAGGAATCCTAGCCATAACCCTACTTTTAACCCTAAGCCTAACCCTAACCCTAAAGCTAAACTTAACTGAACGCTAACCCTAAACATAAGCGTGATTTCCTAAATTTAATGTTGTACTGTAACTTTATCCCTAATCCTAACCTGAACCTAACAATAACCCTATGCCTAACCTTAACCCTAAGCCTAATGCTAACCATAACCCTAAAACTAAACCTAAGCCTACATACATGTAACACTATATCTAAACCTAAGTCCAATTCTAAACCTAAACAAAATCCTAGAGCCAACCCTAAACCTAACTCTAATCCTAAAATAGCCTGATCCCAAACCCTGAACTGAGCCCAATCCCAAGCCTGGAACCTAGCCCTATCCCAAACCCGGAACCTATCCCCAACTTTAAACACAAGCCTACACCTAAGCCTAACCTTACACCTAACAGTAAACTTAACCCTACCATTACTAAACTTTAATCTAAAGACTAATTATCCCTAGATGCAAATCCAACCTTAAAACTAAACGTAGCCCTAGTCCAAAACCTAACATTATCCCAAACTGTAACTCTAGACCTAACCCTAACACAAACCATAATACTGATTTTTGAGTTAACCTTAAGCCTAGCCCTATCCATAAAGCTAACCCCAATGGTAGCTTTAACCCTATCACTCATCCTAACCCTAACCATAATCCTGGCTCTAATACTAATTCTAATCCTAACTCTATATGCAACCCTACACGTAAATCTACTTCTAACCCTAACCCGAAACCTACGCTTACATTAACCATAGCCTAGCCCTAAACCTAACCCTAACTGTGCCCTAACTCTAAAATCAAACAAACCCTAACCCTAGCCTTAGAACTAGCCCTAAACCTAAAACTAACAGTAACCCTAAAGCTAATCCTAAACCTTAATGTAAGCCTAACATGAAACATAACACTAATACTAATTATAACCCTAAATTTAATCTTAATTCTAAATATAAATCCTGACTCAAGCCATAACCTAACCATAACCCTAGATCTGACACTCCATGTAACCTGAATCCTAGCACTACCTCAAACACTAACCCCAAAAGTAGTTTTAATCTTAACTCTAATCACTAACTGAAGCCTAGTCCCAACCCTAAACCTAATCCTAACCTTAATTCTACCCTTATACATGACCATAACCCTAGGCCTAAGCTTAACCCTAACAATAAACCTAACAGTAGGCCTAATCCTAACCCTACACCTAACATTCCACCTAATTCTAAAGTTCAACCTAACCCTAACTCTAAACCTAAAACAAACCTTAAAGACAACCATGACACTAAACCACCAGCCTAACACAAACCCTAAACCTAAACCTAAGCCTAACCCAACAATTAATGCTAGCCATAACCCTACCTTTAACTCTAAGCCTAACCCTAGACCTAAAGCTAACGCTCCTAGTCCTAACCCACACCATAACTTTATCCCTAAACCTAATCCTAAACCTAATGCTAGCCCTAAGCATAACCCTAACCCTAACCCTGATGCTAACCCTCACCTTAACCTAAACCTAAGCCTTAGCCCTACATGTAACACTATCCCTAACCCTAACCCCAATCCTAACCCTAAACCAAACCCTGTAACCAACCCTAAATCTAACCCTGTTATCTCTAGTCCTAAACCAATCCCTGAAGCTAGCCCTAACCTGAATCATAAACCTACACCAAAGCCTCACAAAACCCTAAATATAACCTTACCACTAAATCTTGATCTAATCCTAACACTAAATATAACCCTAGACTCAAATCTAACCCTAACCCTAATCCCAGCCCTAGTCCGAAAACTAACATTAACCCTAACTGTAAATCTAGACCTAACCCTAACATTAACCCTACTATTAATTTGAGGTAAATCTAACCTAACCTAACCTAACCCTAACCCTAACCCTAACCAGATCCCTAGTTGTAAGTCTAACCCCAACCTTAACTTTGACCCTAACACTAATCATAACCTGGCTCTGACCCTAATGCTAATCCTAATTATATATGTAATCCTACATCTAACCCTAATCCTAAATCTAAAACTAACATTAACCATACCTAGCCCTATCTAACCTAACTGTAGCCCTAAACTTAAACCTGATTCTAACCCTAACCCTAGCCTTAGCCCTAAACCTAAAACTAACCCTAATACTAAGCCTAATCCTAAGCCCTAATGTAAACCTAACACTAAATATAACACTAAACATAACATTAATACTAATTCTAACTCTTACTCTAATCTTAATTTTAAATATAAACTCTAAACCAAACCTAACCCTCACCCTAAATGTATTCCTAACACTATACTTATCCCAAACCCTGACACTAGCCCTAACACTAAACTGAAAACGAGCCTCAATCCTAAATTTAATCATAACTCCAAAACTCACCTGAGACCTAACCCTAAACCTAACCCTATTATTATCATTTGACTTTACCCAAACCCTAACCCTAGCCCTAGAAATAAACTGACACTAATTGTAGTCTAACCCTAAATATAAACCTAATCCTAACCTTAAACCTACCCCTGTTCATGACCCTAACCTTAGGCCTAAGCCTAATCCCAACCCTAAACAAACAGTAGGACTAATCCTAACCCTAAACCTAACACAACACCTAATCCTAAACCTAACCAATATCCCTAAAGGTAACCATGACCCTAATACCAGGCCTAACACAAACCCTAAACCTAAATCTAAGCCTAACCATACAAGTAGTCCTAGACATGAACCTACTTTTAACCCATAGACTAATTGTAACTGTAAAGCTAAACTTAACCTAATGCTAACCCTAAACATAAACCTAATTTCCTAAGCCTAATCTGAACTGTAACTTTATCCCTGATCATAAACCTAAACTTAACTGTATCCCTAAACCAAACCCTAGCCCTAACCCTAACCCAACCCTAACCCTAGTGCTAACCATAACCCTAAAGTTAAACCTAAGCCTAGCCCTAGATGTAATCCCATACCTAAACCTAATGCCAGTCCTAACTCTTAACAAAACACTAGACCCAACCTTAAATCTAACTCTAATGCTAACTCTAGCCCTATCCCAAACATGAATGTACCCCTAACCTTAAACGTAAACCTATACCTAAGCCTAACCCTACACGTAACACTAAACTTAACACTACCACTATATGTTAATCTAATCCCAACCCTAAATATCCAAAGATGCAAACCTACCCCTAACACTAAACCCATTCCTAGTCTGAAAACTAACACTAACTGTGATTTTAGACCTAACACTAAAACTAACCTTACTATTGATTTTTGAGTTAATCCTAAACCTAGCCCTAGCTCAAAAGCTAACACCAATGGTAGCTTTAACCCTAACACTCATCCTAACACTGACAGTAATCCTGGTTCTAATACTAATGCTAATCCTAACTCTATATGTAACCCTAGACCTAATCTTAACTCTAATCATAAACCTAAACCTCACCCTACTTTTAACTGTAGCTTAGCCCTAAACTGAACCCTAACTGTACCATAGCTCTAAACCTCAACCAAACCCTAACCCTAGCCCTAGAACTAGCCCTAAACCTAAAACTAATGCTAACCCTAAACCTAATCCTAAACGCTAATGTAAGTCTAACACTAAACATAACATTAATAATAATTCTAACCCTCAATCTAATCTTAATTCTAAATATAAACCCTGACCCAATCCATACCATAAATGTAACCCTAGAACTGACCCTACACATAACTGAAATCCTAGCACTAGCCCTAACGCTAACCCTAAAAATAACCTTAATCCAAACTAATCATAGCTCCAAAATTCACCTTAGATGAAACCCTAAACCTAACGTTGATATTACCTTTTGACTTTACCCTAATCTAACACTAGCCCAAGCCATAAAGCTGACATGAACCGTAGCCTAGCCCTAACCCTAATCCTAATCCTAACCCTAAACCTACCCTGTACATGACCCTAAACCTAGGCCTAAGCCTAATCCTAACAATAAACTTGACAATAGGCTTTATCCTAACCCTAAACCTAGCACTCCACCTAATTGTAAAGCTAACCCCAATCCTAACTCTAAACCTAACCCAAACCCTAAAGGTAACCATGACCTTAATAGGCCTAAAACAAATCCTAATCTCAAACTTAAGCCTAACCCTACAAGTAATCCAACCATAACCCTACCTTAAACCCTAAGCCTAAACCTAGATCTTAAACTGAACCTTATCCTAATGCTAGCCATAAACATAACCTGTCAAATGGCCCCCAAGCCCACCAGGCTTGGAGCTTCAACAAGAGAAGAGTCAAGACAAAGGTCTTGATTATAAAAGTTTAATTCTCAACAGTCAAGTGAGCAATCACAGAATCGCTTTTTTATTTGTTGTGAGGAACACAGATCTTATATAGGAATCAGATCAGGGGTAACCAAGAAATCACCAAGGATATTTTACTAACAGAAAGTAACTAAGGATGCAGCACATAGCTGCATTACCTCACCAACTCCAGTGCCTGAAGACAGAAATGAAACTAAGTTTCTAGAAGACCTAATTACTCATGGAGGCATAGCCTGTCAGCTCAAACCGCTGAAACAGAGAGCTTAGAAGCTCTTAAAGTGGCAGTCTTCTTTACTACAATGCTTAAGTCAAGCATGGCTCCCAACAATAACCCTAGTCTTAACCCTAACCCGCACCTTAATTTTCCCTAATCCTAACACTAAACCCCTTAGCCCTAAACAAAACCCTAATCCTAACCCTAACTCTATCCCTCACCCTAACATAAACCTAAGCCTAACTCTATATGTATACCTATCCCTAACCCTAACCCCAATTCTAACCCTAATTGTAACTCTAGATCTAACCATAAGACTAAACCTAATACTAATTTTTGAGCTATCCCTAGCCTTAAACATAACCACCTCCATAGCTTTAACCCTAACACTAAATCCTACCCCTAACAATGATCCTGGCTTCAACACTAATGCTAATCATAACTCTATATGTAACCCTAGGCCTAACACTACCTCTAACCATAAACCTAAATCTAACTCTAGCACTAACTGTAGCCTAGACCTCAACCTAACCCTAACTGTAGCACAAATCCTAACCCTAATCCTACCATAAGCCTAGGCCTCACCCTAAACCTAAAACTACCCCTAACCCTAAAGTTAATCCTAAACCCTAATGTACACCTAACACTGAACATAACATTAATATAAATTACAAACCCAGCTCTGATCTCAGTTCTAAATATGTAACCTTACCAAAATCATATTCTAACGTTAACCCTAGTACTAACACTACACACAACCAGAATCCTAGCACTACACTAACCCTAAAACTAACTCTAATCATGTCTCCGAAACTAACCTGACACCTGAAACCTAACCTTAATATTATCCTTTGACTTTACCCTAACCCTGACACTAGCCCTAGTCATAAAGCTGACACTAATCATAGCCTAACCCTAATCCTTAAACAAATCCTAACCCTAACCCTACCCCTATACTTGACAATAACCCTAGGCCTAAGCCTAAACCTAACCCTAAACTTAACAGGAGGCCTAATCCTAACTGTAAACCTAACACTGCACTTAAACCTCAAATCAACCTTAACCCTAACCCTGACCCATAACCTAACCCTAAACCTAAAGGTAACCATTACCCTAATACTATGCCTACCACAGAACCTAAACTTAAACCTAAGCCTAACCCTATAAGAATACTAGCCAAAACCATACATTTAGCTCTAAGCCTATCTCTAATCCTAAAGCTAAACATTAAACTAATGCTAACCCTGAACATAACCTTAGGCCTAACCCTAAATCGCACCATATCTTTATCCCTAATCTAACCCTAAACCTAAAGCTAACCCCAAACATAACCCAAACCCTAACCCAAATGCTAACACTAACCCTAAACCAGTACTTAAGCCTAAATGTACATGTAACTCTATCCTTGACCTAACCCCAATCCTTACCCTAAAGAATACCCTACAACCAAACTTAAACCTAACCCTAACACTAACTGTAGCCCTAACCCAAACCTTGAAAGTAGCCCTAACCCTAAATGTAAACCTGTATCTAAGTCTAACCATACATATAACCTTAAATGTAACCGTCCCACTAAACCTTAATCTGATAATAACCCTTAATATAAATGCCATAGCAACCATAACCCACCCCCAGCCCTAGTCCAAAAACTAACACTATCCCTAACTCTAAGAACTAACCCAAACACTAAACCTAATTTCAATTTTTGTGCTATCACTAACACTAGCCTGAGCCATAAACCTCACTCCAACCTTATCTTTAATCCTAACACTAAACCTAACCCTAACTATAATCCTGTCTCTAACACTAATGCTAATCGTAACACTATATGTAACCCTAGACCTAACACTACCTCTAACTATAACTCTAAACACAAACCTAACACTGACCATAGCCTAGACTGAAACATAACACTAACCCTAACCCTAACCCTAACCCTAAATCTAACCCTACCAGTAACCCAGGCCCTAAACCTAAAACTAACCCTAACCCTAAATCTAAACCTAAACCCTAAGATAAACCTAACACAAACCACAGCACTAGTACTAATACTAACCCTAACTCTAGTTTTAATTCTAAATATAAACCCTGACCCTAACTCTAGACCTGACAGTACACATAACTCAAATCCTAGCACTAGTTTACCACTAACCCTAAAACTAGCATTAATCCTAACTCTAATCATAACTCCAAAACTAACCTCAGGCCTATTCTTAAACCTAACCCTAATATTATCCTTTGACCTTACCCTAAACCTAACCATACCCCTAGTCATAAACCTGACAACGTACCTAGCCCTAACCCTAAACCCAATCCTAACCAGAAACTTAACCTTATAGTTGACCCTAACCCTAGGCCTAAGGCTAATCCTAACCCTAAACCTAACACAACACCTAATTCTAAATCCGAACCTGACTCTAAACCTAAGCCTAACTCTAACCCTAAAGGTAACGATGACTCTAACACTAGGCCTTACACAAACCCTAAATCTAAACCTAAGCCTGAACCTATAAGTAATCTTAGCCATAACCCTACTTTTTACCCTGAGCCTAACTGTAACTCTAAAGCTAAAGCTTAACCTAATGCTAAACCTAAACATAACCTTAGTTCTAACCCTAAACAACACCTTCACTTTATCCCTAATCCTAACCCTTTAGGGGTTACCTAATGGTAACAATAAACATAACCATAACCCTAACCCTAATGCTAATCCTAACCGTAACCCTAACCTTAAACCTAAACTGAACCTGCTATAACCCTAAACCTAACCCTAACCCCAATCCCAACCTTAAACAGAACCCTAGACCTGACCCTAAACCTTATTCTGATACTAATTCTAGCCCTAAACTCAATGGTAAATCTAGCCCTCATCCTAAACAGAAACATAAACCTACAGCTAAGCCTAACCCTACATGAATCCCAGCACTAAACCTTGATCTAATCTTTACACTAAATATAACCCTAGATGCAAACCTTACCCTTACCTTAACCCCAGGACTAGCCATACACATAAGCCCCACCCTACCTTTGACCCTAACACTAACCATAATCCTGGCTCTAACACTAATGCTAATCCTAACTCTATATGTAACCCCAGACCGAACCACACCTCTAACTCATAACTCCCACCCTACCTTTTACCCTAACACTAACCATAATCTTGGCTCTAACACTAATGCTAATCTTAACTCTATATGTAACCCCAGACCTAACCATACCTCTAACCACAACCATAAACCCAACCCTAACCCGAACCGTAGCCTAGTCCTAAACCTAAACCTAACAGTATCTCTAACACTAACCTTAAACCTAACCCTAGCACTAAACATATCAATAAAAATAGCACTAATACTAATTATAACCTTTACTCTAATTTTAATTCTAAATGTAAACCCTGAACCAAACCCTACCCTAACCCTACCCTCGATCTAACATTACACATAGCTCAAATTCCAGCACTAGCCCAAAGAACAAACCTAAAACTAGCCTTAATCCTAACCCTAATCATAACTCCAAAAGTAAAATGAGGATTTACATTTAGTCTTAAGATTAGAGTTATGGTTCGATTTAGTATTAGTGTTATGTTTAGTGTTATGATTAGTGCTAGTTTTACATTAGCGTTTAGGATTAAGTGGGTTATAGTTAGTTTTAGGTTTCGCACTGGGGCTAAGGTTACATTTAGGATTAGGTTTAGGGTTAGAGTTACTTGTAGATTTAGCACTGGGGATAGAGTTAGGGTTAGGGTTATGTTTAGGGTTAGGCGTAGGTCTAGAATTCGGGCTACAGTTATGGTTAGGTTTAGATCTAGGCTATGGTTAGTGTTATGGTTCATTTAAAGATAAAGGATAGAGGTAGGGTTAGGTTTAGGGTTAATATAGAGTTCGGATTACCATTAGGGTTAGAGCCAGGATTATGGTTAGAGTTAGGATTAACATTCAGGTTAAAGCCAGGGTTGATGTTAGTTTTATGGCTATGGCTAGGGTTAGAGTTAGCCATTATGTTTAGTGTAAGTATTATGTTTAATGTTAGGATTAGGGATAGAGTTACAGTTCGGGTTAGGGTTAGGACTACTCTTTTGTTTAGGGTTAACATTAAGTTAAGGTTTGGCTTTAGGGTTTAAGGTTAGGCTTAAGGTTAAAGTTAGGGTTATGGCTAGGATTACTTGTAGGTTTAGGTAAGGTTTAGGTTTTGGTTTTATGTTATTCCTACTGTTAGGGTCACAGATACCATTACAGTGAGAGTTAGGTTTAGGTTTAAGATTAGGGTTAAAGTTACAGGGCAGGTTAAGGTTAGGAAACTAGGGTTATGTTTATGGTTAGCATTAGGTTGAGGGTTATGTTTATAGATAAAGTGGCATTTTGGGTTAGGGTTAGTACACTAGTGTTATATTTAGGGTTAACATTAGGTTAAGTTTTAGCTTTAGGCTCAAGATTAGCCTTAGGGTTAAATATAGGGTTATGGCTAAGATTATTTATAGTGTTAGGCTTAGGTTTAGGTTTTAGTTTTCTATTATGCCTAGTATTATGGTCATGGTTACCTTTCGGGTTCAGAAAAGGTTTAGGTTTAGCATTAGGTATAGGTTTAGGATTAGGTGTAGTGTAAGGTTTATGGATAATAGGGCTACTGGTAGGTTTAGGTTTAGGATTACACTTAGGACTAGGTTTGGGGTCACCTATAGGTGTAAGTTTAGGAATAGGATTAGGTTTAGGGTTATGGTTAGGCTTACTCTTAATTTCAGTTTTATGACTAAAGCTAGCGTTACGTTCAGGGTAAGGTCAAGGATAATATTAGGGTTAGGGTTAGGGTTAGGGGAACAGTTAGGCTTACGTTTAGGAGTAGGCTACAGTTAGTGTTGGGGTCCGGTTTAGGATTACAGTTAGAGGTGTGGTTAGTTCTGTGGGTACATATGGAGTTAGGATTAGCTTTATTGTTAGAGCCAGGACTATGGATAGGGTTAGGATTACTGTTAGTGTCAGGGTTATGCCTAGGATTACTTGTAAGGTTAGGCTTAGTTTTCTCTTTAGGGTTTGTGTTAGACTAGTGTTAGAGTTAGGGTTAGCTTTTGTGATAGGGTTAGGTTTATAGTTATGTTTAGAATCATATATAGTATTATTTTAGTATTAGGCTTAGGCTTACTGTTAGCTGTAGGGTCAGGAACAGGCTTAGGGTCATGCATAGAGGTTGATATAGGGTTAGGATTAGGTTTACGTTTAGTGTTAGTCTACAGTTAGTGTCAGCTTTATAATGAGGGCTACTAATAGGCCTAATTTTATCCCTAAACCTAACACTACACCTAATCCTAAACCTTACCCTAACCTTAGTGCTATCCCTAACACTAAATGTAAATCTAAACCTAACACTACATGTAAACTTATCCCCAACCCTAACCCCTATTCTAATCTTAAACAACACCCTAGACCCAAGTCTAAACCTAACCCTAAGGATAACTCTAACCCTAACCCAAACCCTGAACCTAGCCCTGAGCCTAAACATAAACCTATCCCAAAGCCTAATTGTACACTTAACACTAAACATAACCATACCACTAAATATTAATCTAATCCTAACCTTAAATATAACCCTATACATAAACTTAACCCTAACACTAACCCCAGCCCTAGTCCAAAAATTAAAATGAACCCAACTTAATTCTAGACCCATCCCTGACATTAACCTTAATACTAATTTTTGAGCTAGCCCTACTCCTAACCCTAGCCATAAACCTAAACCCAACCATACCTTTAACTGTGAAAATAATCCTGTCCCTAACCATAATCCTGGCTCTAACACTAATGCTAATCCTAACTCTATATGTAGCCCTAACCTTAACCCTAACCCTAACCCTATCCCATGGCATAACCCTAGCCCTAAAACGAAAACCAACCCTAAACCTAAACCTAATCCTAAACCTTAATGTAAACCTATTACTAAATATTACACTATTGCTAATTATAGCCCCCACTCTAATCTTAATTATAACTATAAACCCTGACCCAAACCATACCCTAATCCAAACCCTAGATCTAAAACTACATGTGACCTGAATCCTATTGTTAGCCCTTACACTAAACCTAAAACTAGCCTTAATTCTAAATCTAATCACATCTGCAAAACTAGTTGGAGATGTAACCCTAAACCTAACCCTAATATTGCCTTTGACCTTACCCTAACACTAACACTAGCCCTAGTCATAAAGCTGACATTACTCGTGGCTTAACCCTAACTCTAACCCTAATCCTAACTTTAAACCTACCCCTATATGTATCCCTAACCCTTAGGCCTTACCTTATCCTAATCCTAAACCTAAGACTATACCTAATTCTAATCCTAACTCTAACCTTAAAATAAACCTAACACTAACCTGAAAAGTAACAGTGACCCTAACACTAGGCCTAACACAAACCCTAAACCTAAACCAAAGAAAGAATAACCCTACAAGTAATCCTAGCCATAACTTTTAACCCTAATCCTACAGCTAAATCTTAACCTAACGCTAACCATAAACACAATCTTAGATTACTAACCCTAATCTAAACCATAATTATATCCCTAATCCTGACCCTAAACCTAACGCTAAACATAACCCTAGCACTAAACCTAACCCTAAAGCTAAATGTAAGCTTACACCTGCATTAAACCTATCCCTAACCCTAGCCCCAATTCTAACCCTGAACAAAACCCTAGACCCAGCCCTTAACCTAACCCTAATGCTAACTCTAGCCCCAAATCAAACCCTGAATGTAACCCTAACTCTAAAAATAAACCTACACCTAAGACTTATAATACATGTAACCCTAAATGTAACTCTACCACTAACCTTAATCTAATTCTAACCCTAAATATAATCCTAGACAACATTTTAACCCCAACCCACCACCAACCGTAATCTTAAAACTAACATTAACTATATCTGTAACTCTAGACTTAACCCTAACTCTTACCCTGTATTAATTTGTGAGCTAACTCTAAACCTAGACCTAGCCATAAACCTAACCCTGACCCTAGCTTTAACCCTAAAACTAATCCTAACCGACACCATAATCCTGGCTGTAATACTAATGCTAATTCTAACTCTATATAAACCCAGACTTAACCCTACCTCTAAAAATGACCATAAACCCAACACTAACACTAACTGTAGCGCAGCCCTAAACCTAACCCTAACTCTATCCCTAACCTTAATTGTAATCCTAACCCTAATGCTAGCCCTAGCTCTAAACCTAAAATTAACCACATCCCTAAAACTAATCCTAAACCCTAATGTAAACCCAACACTAAACCTAACACTAAACATAACACTAATACTAATTCTAGCCTTAACTCTAATTTTGATTGTAAATATAAACCCAGACCGAAAAAGTACCCTAACCTATAACCTAAATCTAACACTACATATAACCTGAATGCTAGTATTTGCTCTAACACTAACCATAAAATTAACCGTAATACTAACTCTAATGATAACTCCAAAACTAAGCTGAAACCTAACCCTAAACACAATCCTAATATTATCCTTTGACCTAAACCTAATCCTAACACTAGTGCTAGTCATAAAGCTGATAGTAACTATGGTCTGTCCCCAATCCTAAAATTAATCCTAAACATAAACCTACACATGTACATGAATTTAACCCTAAGCCTAAGCCTAATCCTAAACCTAAACCTAACAGTAGGTATAATCCTAGCACTAAAACTAACACTACACCTAATCATAAACATAACCCTAAACCTAAACCAAAACTTAACCCTAACCCAAAGGTTACTGTGACCCTAACACTAGGCCTAACACAAACCTTAAAGCTAAACCTAACTTTAACCCTGCAAATTATCCTAGGAATAAACCTACATTTAACCCTAAGCTGAACCCTAACCCTAAATCGAAACCAACACCTAACATTAACGCTAAACATAACCCTAGTCTTAACCCTAATACAAACCATAACTATATCCCTAATCATAACCCTAAACATAAACCTAACCCTAATGCTAACTCTAACCGTGAGACTAAACATAAGCCTAACCCTAACTGTAACCATATACCTACTCCTAACCCCATTCCTAACCCTAAAAAAAACCATAGACCAAACCCTAAACCTAAACCTAACACTAACTCTAGCCCTAAACCAAACACTGAATGTAGCTGTAACCCTAAATGCAAACCCACACCTAAGCATACCCCTACATGTAACCCTAACGTAACCCTACCACTAAACCTTCATCTATCTCTAAGCCTAAATATAACCTTAGATGCAAACTTAACCCTAACTCTAAACAAGCCCTAGTCTGCAAACTAACACTTACCCTAGCTGCAATTCTAGACATAAACCTAACACTAATCTTAATGTGCATTTTTGACATAACCCTAACCCTAGCCCTAACCATAAACATGGTTACATGTTTACATCTAAGCCTAACCCGACATGAAACCCTAAACGTAAGCCTACCACTAAATATTAATTTAATTCTAACCCTAAATGTAACCCTAGATGCTAAACTAACCCAAACCCACCCCAGACCTAGTACGAAAACTAACATTAACAGTAACTGTAACTCTCGACCTAACCCTAAAATAATCCTAATATTTATTTTTGAGCTAACCCTAAGCCTAGCCAAAGTCATAACCCTAACCACAATTCTGGCTTTAAACCTAACAGTAATCCTAATCCTAACCATAATCCTGGCTCTAACATTAATGCTAAACGTAACTCTATATGTAACCCCTCACCTAACCCAACCTCTAACCATAACTCTCAACCCAACCCTAGCACTAACTGTAGCCTATCCCTAAACTTAAGCCTAACTGTAGCCCTAACACTAACCCTAACACCAACCTTAACACTCACCCTAGCCCTAAAACTAAAACTAATCCTAACACTAAATGTAATTTTGAACCCTAATGTAATCCTGATACTAACATAATACTAAATATAACACTGTGCTGGATAGCTTTAGTGTCAACTTGACACATCTTGGTTGAGGGAGCCTCAATTGGGGGATTGCCTCTATTGGACTGGCCGGTGGCCATGTCCGAGGGCATCTTCTTGATGAGTGATGTGGGAGGGCCCAGCCCACTGTGGGTGGTGCCACCCCTGGGCAGGTGGTCCTGTGTTGCATAAGAAAACAGGCTGAGCAGGGGCCAGGGGAGCAAGCCAGTAAGCAGCATTCCTCCATGGCCTGTGCTCCAGCTCCTGCTTCCAGGTTCCTGCCCTGAGTTCCTACCTTGGGCTCCCTGATGAACTGCGACCTGGGAGTTGTGAGCTGAATAAACCCTTTCCTCCCCAAGTTGGTATTGGTCAGAGCATTTTGTCACAGCAATGAAGAAACAAACCATAACAAACACTAATAATAATTCTATACTAACTCTCCTCTCAATTCTAAATACAAACCTCGACCCAAACCGTAACCCAATCCTAACCCTATACCTAACACTACATGTAACCTAAATCCTAGCAGTAGCCCTAAGACTAACATGAAAACTAGCCTTAATCCTAATTCTAATCGTAACTCTAAAAGTAATCTGAGACCTAAGCCTAAACCTAACCCTAATATTATGCTTTGACGTTTCTCTAACCATAACATTAGCCCTAGTTATAAAGCTGACACTAATCATAGCATAGCCCTAACCCCAAAACTAACCCTACCCCTAGACCTAACCCTATACTGGACCCCAACCCTAGGCCTAAACCTATTCCTAACCCTAAAAATAACAGTAGGCCTAATCCTAACCATAAATCTAACAGTACTTGTAATCCTAAACCTAACCATAATCCAAACCCAAACTCAGTGCTAAAGATAACCATTAATACTAGACCTAACACAAACCCTAAACCTAAACCTAAGCATAATCCTATAAGTAATCCTAGTCATAACCCTACCTTTAACCATAAGCCTAACCCTAACCCTAAAGCTAATCTTTACCCTGAGGCTAACTATAAACATAAACCTAGTTTCCTAACTCAAACCTGAACCATGAATTATCCCTAATCATAATCTTAAACCCAACACTAACCCTATCTATAGCCCCAACCCTAACCCTAATGCTAACCCTAACCTTAAACCTAAACCTAAGCCTATCCCTACTTTTAACACTAACCGTAACCCCAAACCTAACTCTAAACAAAGCCCTAGACCCAAGCCTAAACCTAACTCTAATGCGTTCTCTTGCCCTAAAACAAACCCTGAACCTAGTATTAACCCTAAACGTAAACCTACAACTAAGCCTATCCATACACGCAACCCTACATGTAACCCTACCACTAAACGTTAACCTAATGATAACCCTAAATATAATCCTAGATGAAAACCTAACCCTAACACTAACCCAGCCCTAATCCAAAAATAACACTAAACCTAATGGCAACTCTAGACCTAACCCCAGCACTAATCCTAATATTAATTTTTGAGCTAAATCTAACCCTAACCCTAGCGATAAACCTAACACCAAATCTAGCTTTAATCATGACACTAATCCTATCCCTAACCATAATCCTGGATTTAACACTAATACTAATCATAACTCTATATGTAAACCTAGACTTCTCCCTGCTTATAACACTAACCCTAAACTTAACCCTAAAACTCATCATAGACAAGGACTAAATCTAACCATAATTTTATCCCTAACCCTGACTCTAACCCTAAACTTAATTCTAACCCTAAACTTAAAAGTAGCACTAATCTTATACTAATCCTAAACCCTAATATAAATTTAACAGTAAACATAACATTAGTCCCAATTCTAACCCTAACTCTAATCTTAATTCTAAACATAAACCCTCACTCAACTGAACCTTAAACCTAACCCTAGACCTAGTTGCAGGTTATAAAATCAATCTACAAAATTCAGCAGCCTTTCTATATACCAATGACAAGCAATGTGAGAAAGAGTACAGGGAAATGCTCCCATCCACAATTGCTGCAGAAAAATAAAATCTTGGTATAAATCTGACCAAAGACACCAAAGATCTCTACAATGAAAATTTTAAATTATTAAAGAAAGAGATTGAGGAAGACACCAGGAGATGGAAGGACCTCCCATGCTCATGGAATGGAAGAATTAATATCGTGAAAATGACCATCCTACAAAAAGCAGTATATAGATTCAATGCAATCCCAATCAGAATCCCCATGATATACATCACATAATTAGAAAACAACCATCCTTCAATTCATATGGAAGCACAAAAGAACCCGGATAGCCAAAGCAACCCTGAGCACAAAGACCAAAGCTGGGGGAATTACTATACCAGATAACAAAGTATAGTACAGAGCTATAGTCATAAAAACAGCATGGTACTGGCACAAAAATAGACACATAGATCAATGGAACATCATTGAAGACCCAAACCCGAGTATTCACAATTTCAGCCATCTGATATTTGACAAGGTTGACAAGAACACATAATGGAGGAAAGATAGCAGTCTTTAACAAATGGTGCTGGCAAAACTGGATTTCCACTCGTAGAAGAATGAAAATAGATCCTTATCTTTCACCTTGCACAAAAGTTAACTCCAAATGGATCAAAGACTTCAATGCAAAACTGGAAACCCTAAAACTATTAGAAGAAAATATTGGCAGTAACTTACAAAAAACAAAGAAGAGAGAAACCAAATGACCCAATTAAAAGATGGGCTAAAGAGCTAAACAGAGATTTCTCAAAGGAAGAAATAAAGATGGCTAAAAAACATCTCAAAAAGTGTTCAATATTGTAGTAATTAAGGAAATACAAATTAAAACCAACCTACCACCTCACCCCAATCAGACTGGCTAGGATCAAGAGAACAAATGATACCAAATGCTGGCAAGGATGTGGAGAAAGAGGAACTCTCATTCACTGCTGGTGGGATTGCAAACTCGTGAAACCCCTATGGAAAACAGTGTGGAGAACTCCTAAAAAACTAAAAATGAATCTACCATATGACCCAGTTATACCACTCCTTGGCATATACCCAAAGGACTCATCCTATTGTAGAGAGACTTGTACAACCATGATTGTTGCTGCTCTTTTCACAATAGCTAAGAGATGGAGGCAAACAAATGCCCCCAGCTGGCACGTAACCCAAATCACTAACCCTAACACTAAATTCAAAAGTAGCCCTAAACTTAACTTTAATCATAATTCCAAAATGAACCTCAGACCAAACCCTAAGCCATAAACCTAGCCTTAATGTTCTAGTTTGTTTCTCCATTGCTGTGACAAAATACGCTGATGAATATCAAGTTGGAGGGGAAAGGATTTATTTTTTCTTACATCTCCCAGGCCACAGTTCATCAGGGAACCCAAGGTAGGAAGTCAGGGCACAAACCTGGAGACAGGAGCTGGAGCACAGGCCATGGAGGAATGCTGCTTACTGGCTTGCTCCCCTGGATCCTCTTCAGCCTGCTTTCTTATGGAACAGGCATGCCTGCCCTGGGGTGGTGCCACCCACAGTGGGTTGGGCCCTCCCATATCACTCAACAATCAAGAAGATGCCCCACAGACATGGCCATAGGCCAGTACAATAGAGGAAATTCCCCAGTTGAGGCTCTATCAATCCAGGTATGTGAAACTGACACTAAAGTTATCCAGCATAACTGACACCATGTCAACTTGACACACAAAAGCATCACTATTAAACCATAACTTTCCAATTCTTGTCCCCAAGATATGATGTTAATATCGCAACCTAGAACAGTACAACCTTAAAAGCCTCACATTCCTTAAAAAATCCAAACTTTTGAAAGTGCATAGTCTCTTTTAAAATTCTCTTAACTGGGGGCTTCTGTAAGATCCAAAACAAGTACCATCCTATTTCAAAGGGAAGAATCGGGCAGACCTAAGCAAAACCAAAGTCCAGCTAAGTAGCTCAAGGCTGAACATCTGAGATTAACTCACAACCTTCTGGGCTTCAAATGGCTCTGGATGATCCACTTCTCTGACTCTGCCATCCACAGCACACAGCTCATCTCACAGACCCAGGCCAGCTCCATGTGAAACGTACCACTGTCCTTGGTGGTCTTCCCATGGTTCCAGCATCTCCAAAAACTGGAGTCTCTATTGAGACTGAGTTTCCACCCTCACCAATGGCCTCTCCTTGCCTCTTGGGGTTCAAATCCTCAGATTATCTCTGTGAACTCATCAACCTGCAGTCTTCACAGCAACTGAAGCTGCACTTTCACCTCTGGCCATTCTTGGACTCTCAGAGTGCCAAGCCTCAGCTGCTGTCTGTGAAACTTCATGCTTTCAACAGCAGAACCACGCAGGAGACTCTTACACATTACCAAGTCCTGCTTCCAGCTAGAAATGGAGGCTCGGGTCCCCTCTTGAACACAGCTTCTGTCTGCTAACCCTGAGGAAATACCTTCCAGAAGATTTCGCCACAGTGATGCTGGTCTCTTGTTACTTACAGCTGATTTTTCAGCCCTAGATAACCAGCAGCAATTGTCCCAGTGAAGCAAAGGTTTTACTTCAGGTTCTGGTCTCTTCTTAATCACAGCTGATTCTGCAGCCCATCCAACCAGAACCCATAGATTCTTAATTCAAAATATCACATAAACAGCACTGACAGTTTCTGCTTCCCTTTGAAGCTTCATAAGCCATGTCTCCATTTTGTACAACTCTTTCAGCATAACTGTTCCAAGCTCCACAGCAACAAACTCTAAGCACTCAATGGCTTTTCCAGCCCAAAGTTCCAAATGCTTCCACAATCCTCCAACTTCAGTTCTGTCACAGCAGTGCCCTACTCTTTGGTACCAATTTCTCTTCTAGTTTGTTTCTCCGTTGCTGTGACAAAATATGCTGACAAATATCAAGTTGGGCAGGAAACGGTTTACTTTATCTCACATCTCCCAGGTCACAGTTCATCATGGAACCCAAGATAGGAAGTCAGGGAAGGAACCTGGAGACAGGAGCTGGAACACAGGGCATGGAGGAATGCTGCTTACTGGCTTGTTCCCCTGGCCCTGCTCAGCGTGCTTTCTTATGTGTCGGGAGCTGCTAATCATTGAGCTGTGGCAGCCTTGTTTACTGAGTTTGTGTCATGCAAACCAGTACTTAACCTGCCCATTCAGGAGGAAGGTGTTTCTGGAGAGCCTCACAATACCTGACCTTGAGGCAATAGTGGTAAACAAAAGGATCCAAGAAGCCTTTGATCTGACCGCTCCTTGACCCTCAGACACAGGTGGGGAAATACAGCAGTTGTAAACTAATTGAGTTCTTCTGTAAAAAAGGCGGAACTGAAATAAACCGGGGCTGCAGTATTCACTGTCAGTCCTCCCAAGCATCTTTTCTGTCTCCTTTTCTTTCAATCCTCACTCCCCCTTTCAGGTACTGTGTGTTTTGGCTGGCTGGCACCGGCAAGTGGCACCTGAACAGGGACCTGAAAAGTAGGGGAAAAAGTGAAGGACACCGCTGGAGAAGTTAAGTGAGTGCACTCGGTAC
>NW_008334864.1:128434-129126 GCF_000622305.1 Nannospalax galili | reverse complement strand
TAGATTTTGATATGTTAGCTGGTGAAGGACAATATAGGGATATTGTTCAGCAGTTGCAGTATGATGTTGCGGCCTATGCGCAGATCAGTGCTGCAGCCCGAAGAGCCTGGTATAAACTGCTGTCTAGTGGTAGGCAGACTGAGGATTTGTCTAAGATCAGGCAAGGTCCAGGTGAGCCATATCAGGATTTCATGGCTCAACTACTGCAAACTGCCAGTCGCTTGCTGGGGGATAGTGAAGCAGGTTTACTCTTAGTGAAACAGCTTGCATTTGAAAATGCTAATGGAGCCTGTCAAGCTGCTATTAGGCCTTTTCAAAAGGACAGGCAGCGGGGCCTGGGGGGAGCTGCTTCGGGTGTGGCCAGTTGGGACATCAAGTGTGGAGAAACAAAAAGCTGGGTGTGGTGGCACATGCCTTTAATCCCAGCACTCCAGAGACAGAATAAGGCATATCTCTGTGAGTTCAAGGCCAGCCTGGTCTACATAGTGAGTTCCAGGACAGCTGGGGCTACAGGGAGACACTGCATAAAAAAAAGGAATAATATTTACAATTTGCTAACATGCATGAGTTGGTATTTCCAAAGATAGTTAAGGTTAGTCCCTTCCCCCAGGCTATGACGGTATTTACTGATGGTTCTTCTAATGGACAAGCAGCTTATGTGATTTATGGGCAAAGCTATTCTTTTTAAACTT
>NW_008334864.1:84645-127685 GCF_000622305.1 Nannospalax galili | reverse complement strand
TTTAAAAACACAATTACAAAAAATAAAAAATGAGGAGTTATATCCCCAGACACCAAGTAATCTTTTGCATCATACTCTTTTCATTTTAAACTTTTTGAATTTGGATAAAAATGACCACTCTGCAGCAGACAGAATATGGCATCCTCTGTCACAGGATACCTATGCCCAAGTCAGGTGGAAGGATCCCTTAACTGGACAATGGAATGGCCCCGACCCTGTATTAATTTGAGGAAGAGGGCATGTTTGTGTTTTTCCACAGGATGGTGATGGAGCCAGGTGGCTGCCAGAAAGGCTGGTGAGGTTTGCTGGACGAGCACCAAAGAAAAAAGAAGTAGAAAAGAATGATGAGGAGACAGACGTGGCTGATGATGATCCAGCAAGTGACCGTGGCTGTTATACTGGACTTATGTTCCTGATCCACAACATTGCACCCCATGATATGGAAGAAAAAAAGAGATAGTAGTGACTGTGAATGACTCTTGGTTAATTGATCAGGCTGCTTCAAAACACCTGATGATTATTCTGGGTTGGGAAGCGGGTTGCTTATTTGTTTTGTTAAAAATAAGTCCGGGTGTGTAGAAGTAGATGACTGTGTGCTTGTGGGAAAAAGTGGATATTGTACCAATGTCAACGTGTTATTGCCAAGAGATAATAGAAAAAAAAAAATTTTCCCCACATTTCTACCCTGTAAACAGTGGCAGATATTCTAAAAAGGCTGAGAGCCTCCTTACATGCTTTTCCTCCTCTTTGTTTTCACCTGGTGGCAGTAAAGTTGTTTATGCCTGTGGCAAGTCAAAGCAGCTGTGCATGATATGAGATTGCGCTCCCTCCCCTAACAGAGGCCGGTAGTCAAAGACGGGTAAGATCTTCTGGGAGAAAGTCAACCTAAGACAGGGCGATGGAAGCTTCGTGCTGATGACGGGTAAGGCTTTGCTCTGGCAGAAGACAACCTAAGACAGGCACGGTCCTTCTGTCCCAAATATAGCATAATCTGGGGTTATAAAATAAAAAAGGAAGGGGGAGATGTCAGGAGCTGCTAATCATTGAGCTGTGGCAGCCTTGTTTACTGAGTTTGTGTCATGCAAACCAGTACTTAACCTGCCCATTCAGGAGGAAGGTGTTTCTGGAGAGCCTCACAATACCTGACCTTGAGGCAATAGTGGTAAACAAAAGGATCCAAGAAGCCTTTGATCTGACCGCTCCTTGACCCTCAGACACAGGTGGGGAAATACAGCAGTTGTAAACTAATTGAGTTCTTCTGTATAAAAAGGCGGAACTGAAATAAACCGGGGCCGCAGTATTCACTGTCAGTCCTCCCAAGCATCTTTTCTGTCTCCTTTTCTTTCTTTCAATCCTTAGTCCCACTTTCCGATACTGTCCGTTTTGGCCAGCTGGCACCAGCACTTATGGAACACAGGCCCACCTGCCCAGGGCCCTCCCATATCACTCAGCAATCAAGAAGATGCCCCACAGACATGGCTACAGGACAGTCCAATGGAGAAAATTCCCCAGTTGAGGCTCTGTCAATCCAGGAATGTCAAGTTGACACTAAAGTTATCCAGGGCACCTAATATTGTCCTTACACCTTGCCCTAAACCAAACACTAGCCCCAGTCATAAAGCTGACAGTAACTGTAGCCTAACTCTAAACCTAAACCTAATCTTAACCCTAAACCTAACATTAGGTCTAATCCTAACCCTAAACCTAACAAAATACCTAATTCTAAACCTAACCTGAACCTAACCCCCTAACCCTAATGGTAACCATGATGCTAACAATAGATATTAAAATACCCATAAACCTAAACTTAAGCTTAAACTTGCAAGTAGTTATTTCCATAACCCTACACTAAGTCTGACTAACCCTAATCCTAAATCTAAACCTTAAACTAACACTAAACCTAAACATAAACCTAGTCATAACCCTAAACTTCATGGTAACTTTATCCCTTATTCTAAGCCTAATCCAAATGATAGCCCTAACCCTAACCCTAACCTTAATGCTAATCCTAAACCTACCACTATACAAGACCCTAACAGTAGGCCTAAGCCTAATCCTAACCCTGAACCTACGGGTAGGCCTAATCCTTACCCTCAACCTAACACTACACCTAATCCATAACCTAATCCAAACCCTCTTAACCCTAGCCTAATCCTAAAAGTGCCATGACTTTAACAGTGGGTCTAACACAAAAGCTAAACCT
Source organism: Nannospalax galili (assembly GCF_000622305.1). Lineage (NCBI taxonomy): Eukaryota > Metazoa > Chordata > Mammalia > Rodentia > Spalacidae > Nannospalax > Nannospalax galili. Next base: position 125,482 of record NW_008334864.1, on the reverse strand, counting down.
AAACCTAAGCCTAACCATACAAATAATCCTAGATATAACCCTACCTTCAACCCTAAGCCTATCCATAACCCTCAATCAAAGCCTTAACATAACACTAAACCTAAACATAACCCTAGTCCTAACCCTAACTCGCACCATAAATTTATTCCAAATCCTAACACAAAATATAACATTAACACTAACCCTAATGCTAACCCTAACCCTAAACCTAACCCTATATGAAACCCTAACCCCAATCCTTACTCTAAACAAAACCCTAAACCAAACCTTAACATAATCCTAACACTAACTGTAGTGGTAATCCAAACCCTGAATGTAGCCATGACCCTAAAAGTAAACCTACACCTAACCCTTACCCTAAATGTAGCTGTAGCATAACCCTACCACTACACCTTAATCTAATCCTAAAACTAGAACCCTAAATATAACCTTAGACTCAAACCTAACCCTAACCCTAACCCTAACCGCAGCCCTATTCTGTAAACACTAGCATTGAACCTAACTGTAAGTGTAGACCTTACCCTAACAGCAACATTAATATCAATTTTTGAACTAACAATAGCCCTAGCCCTTCCATAAACTTAACCCTAACCTTGGATTTATCCCTAACAGTAATCCTAATCCTACCCATGTTCCTGGCTCTAAAACAAATGCTAATCCTAACTCCATATGTAACACTAGATGTAACCCTACCTCTATCCCTAACCCTAACACTAACTATAGACTAGATATAAACCTCACACTATCTGTAGTCCTAACCTTTACCCTAACCCTAACCCTAGACCCTGCCCTAAAACTAAAACTAACCCTAAACCAAAACCCAATCCTAAATACTAATGTAAACCTAACAATAAACTTAACAATAAACAGAACACTAAACTTAACACAAATACTAATTCTATCCCTGACTCTAATCTTAATTCTACATATAAATTCTGACCCTAGTAAACTAACATAACCCTAACCCTAGACCTGACACTACACATAACCTGAATCCTAGCACTAGCCTTACCACTAACCCTAAAACTAGCCTTGATCCTAACTCTAATTATAATAACTCCAACGTAACCTGAGACCTAACCCTAAACCTAACCCTAATATTATCCTTGGACCTTACCCTATCCCTCATATTACCCCTAGTCATAAAGCTGACACTAACCAGAGCCTAGCCCTCAATGAAATCCTAATCCTAATCATAAACCTACCACTATAGGGTCATGACCCTACCCCTAGGTCTAAACCTAATCCTAACCAGAAACCTAACAAAGGGCCTAATAGTAACCATAAACAAAACACTACACCTACCCTAAACGTAACCCTAGCCCTAATCCTAAACCTAAGCCTAAGCCTAAGGTAACTGTGACTCTAACATTAGGCCTAACAAAACCCTAAACCTAAATCTAAGCCTAACCCTACAAGTAATCCTAGCCTTAACCCTACCATTAAACCTAAGCCTAGCCCTCACCTAAAAGCTAAACATTAACCTAACACTCATAGATAACAAATGCCTAGTTTACTAATCCTAAAGCCAACCTTTACATTATCCCTAATCCTAAACCTAATCCTAACATTAACAATAAACATAATGTAACCCTAACCCCAAACCTAAACCTAAACTTAAGCCTAACCATACATGTAACACTATTCATAACCCTAACCCCAATCCTCACCATAAATAAATAAAAGCCTACACCCAATCCTAAACATAACCCAAATGTTAAGGCTAGCCCTAACCCAAACCATGAGCCTGGGCCTATCCCTAAACGTAAACCTACACGTAAGCCTACACCTAACCCTAAACGTAACCCTACCACTAAACTTTAATCTAATCCTAAACCTAGATATAAGCTTTGTGATGGTTTGGATGAAAAAGTCCACCATAGGCTCCAAGTATTTCGACATTTTGTCCCCTGATAGTGGTGCTGTTTTGGGAGGTTATAGAATGTGTGGCTATCCTGGAAGAAGCATGTCACTAGGGGTGGGCTTAAAATGTTCTTAAGCCTTGCTGGATCTCCAGTTTCTCTCGTTTCTTGTTCATGCTCGATATGTAGAGCTTAGCTTCTGCTCCTCTTCCAGCCATCTCTGCCACCATGCCTCCCTGCCATTATGGACTGTAATTCTTCTTGGACTATAAGGTCAAATAAATTCTTCCTTCTGTAAATTCCTTTAGTCAGTGTATCTATCACAGCAAAAAAAAAAGTGACTAATACTGTAATTGGTACCAGAGGGTGGGCTGTTGGCTGTGAAGAACCTAACCATGTGGGCTTTTGAAGAAATGTGGAAGTCTTTGGAAGGTAAGGCTAGAATAGCAGTTGATTGCTGTAAGCAGAGCTTAAAAGGCCATTCTAGTAGGCGCCTGAGTGAAAGTAGTGCTGACAGCAATATAGTTCCAGAGGGAAATAAGGATTTAAGCAGCACTTGGGATATTTTGGTAGAGTCTGGATGGACTCTGCCATCTACCAGAAAGCTTACCTGAGGCTAAGTTGAAAAGCAATGGACTAATTTCTCTGTCAGAAGAAATTTCAAGACAGCCCAATGAAGAAATGCTGGCATGGCTATTAATGGTGAATGTTATGTAGCTCTGCAGTGAATGAGAGCAAATGGGACGGAAAGAAATACAGTTTGGATTGGAAAAGAGCACCTGGAAGATAAATGTTTGAACCTTGGCCTGTGCTGGAAAGGATCCCTTTGTTATGCTGATTAAAGTGAGTAAGAAGGGGCCTAAAGTTTCAAACTTAAACAATGCAGAGTGTGCCTCCAGAACAAGACCACACGCAGTTAAGCCTCCCACTTGTGAAAGGAAAATGCTGCAGGGACCACTAAAGAGAAAAGCTTCTAAAATGGATAAAGCACGATGGAGTGCATCCCAAACTTTCAATGAAGCTTGGCAGTGTCATTCACCTGATGCTGGCTTTAGAGGCATGAAAGATGCAAGGGTGAAGGGGTCATCAGTTCTTCCTCTGTGGTTTCAAAGATACACGGAGGCCAGGAACCATGCAGCAGATGTACCCTTGCATAAAGAAGGCTCTCATAGGCCATTGCATGAAGTTGTGAGGGTGAGGCCTGGTTGTCAATGGAGACCTCAAGAAGACATTCGTGGTGCCAGAGCTGTGAGCCATCTGCCAAGAAGACCTGCATGCAGGGAGTGGTACAAGCCCAAGAGAGAGATGTATGTTGCATGCAGCAAAGCTGAAGAGGCTGAGCCGTCTAAGCCATTTGGAAGTAAACTCATAGAAGTCAGACATGCAGCTACTGGATTTGTCCTGCTGGTTTTATGGCTTGTTTCGTTCTAGTATTTCCTTACTCTGCTTCTATTTCTCCCTTTTGGAATGGTAATGCGTATTAGGTTCCACTGTATGTTGTGAGTATGTAATTTGTCCTTTGATTTGACAGTGGCTTATAGTTAAGATATTTCCAAAAGTCTCAGAAGAGACGTTGGACTGCGGACTTTTGAATATTATTAACACTGCTAATGGCTATGGGGAATTTTAAGGTTTGAATAAATCCAGTTTGCATTTTATATGGTCATGAGCCTATGGGGGTCAGGTGGTGAAATGTGGTGGTATGAATGAAAATGTCCCCCATGTGATCCAAATATTTGGATATTTTGTCCACAGATGGTGACTACTGTTTGTGGAGGTCATAGAAGTTGTGGCTATACTGGAGGAAGAACTTCACTAGGGGTGGGCTTAGAGAGCTATTAACCCTTGCTGGATCTCCAGTCACTCTCTTGTTTCCTGTGCCTGCTGGAAAATGTAGGCCTTAGCTTCTGTTCCTCTCCCAGCCACCTCTGCTGCCCTTCCTCCTTGAGGTGGTGGACTGTAATTCCCCTGGAACCATAAGCTCAAATAAACTCTCCCTTCTATAAACTGCTTTGGTCAGTGTTTCTATTACAGTAAGAGCAGTGACTAATAAAACCTTAGAAGCCAACCTAACCCTAACCCACCCCTAGCCTTACTGCAAAAACTAACACTAACCCTAACTATAAATGTAGACCTAAACCTAACAGTAACCCTAATATTAATTTTGAGCTAACCCTAACAGTAGCACTAGCCATAAACCAAAACTCAACCCTAACTTTACCCCTAACACTAATCCTAACACTAACTATAATCCTGGCTCTAACACTAATGCCAATCATAACTCTATATGTATCCCAAGACCTAACCCTACCTCTAACAAAAAACGTAAACCTAAAAGTAACACTAACTGTAGCCTAGCCCTAACATAACCTAACTGTAGCCATATCCTACACCTAAACCTAACTCTAACCCTAACACTAACCTAGCCCTAGCTGCAAACCTAAAACTAAACATTACCCTAACCCTAATGTAAACCAAACACTAAACATAACACTAATATGAATTCTATCCCTAATTCTAACCTTTATTCTAAATATAAACCCTAACCCAAATATTAACCTACCATACCTCTAAACTTAATGCTGTATGTACCCTGAATTCTACAAACTGTAAAACTAGACTTAATCCTAACTCTAATCATAAGACAAAATGTGACCTGAGACCTAAGCCTAATATTGTCCTTTGACCTTACCTTAACCAAAACATTATCCCTAGTCATAGACCTGACACTAACCCTAGCCTAACCTAAACCTAAACCATATCCTAACCCTACACATACTCCATACGTGACACTAATCCAGGGTATAAGCCTAATTCTAACCCTAAAACAAACAGTAGGCCTGATTGTAAGCCTAAACCAAACAGTACCCCTATCCTTAACCAAACACTAACCCTAGACCTAAAGTAACTGTGACCCTAACACTGGGCCTAACCCTAACCCTAATCCTAACCTAAACCTCAATCTAAGACTACAAGTAATCCTAGCCATAAATCTACATTTAACCCTAAACCCAAACCTAACACTAAAGTAAAACCTTAACCTAACATTAGCCCTAAACATAACTCTAGTTTACTAACCCTAACTCGAACTGTAATTTTATCCCTAATCTTACCCCTAAACAAAACACTAACCTTAAGCATATCCCTAACACTAACCCAAATCTAACCCTAACCCTAAACCTAGGCCTAATCATACATGTAAACTTATCCCTAACCCTAACTCCAATCCTAACCCTAAACAAAAACCTAGACCCAGTAATAAACTTAACCCTAATTTAATGCTAGACCTAACCCAAACCCAGGACCTAGGCCTAACCCTAAATGTAAACCTACACCTAAGCTTAATCCTACACATAGCCCTAAACATAGCCCTACCACAAAACCTTAATCTAATCCTAACGATAAATATAACCATAGCTGCCAACCTAACCATAACCCACCCCCAGACCTACTCTGAAACCTAAGACTAACCTTAACTGTAACTCTAGAACTAACCATAACACTTAACTTAATATTAAATTTTAGCTAATCCTAACATTAGCCATAGCCATAAACCTAAACCTGACCCTAGGTTTAACCATCAAACTAATCCTAACACTAACCATAATCCAGGGTGTAACACTAATGCTAATCCTAACTCTATATGTAACCCCAGACCTAACCCTACCTCTAACCATAACCCTAAACCCAACCCTAGAAATAATCATAGCCTTGCCCTAATCCTAACCCCAACTGTAGCCTTAAGTCTAACCCTATCCTAACCCTAAAGCTAGCCCTAAACCTAAAAATAACCCCAACCCTGAACCTAATCCTAATTCTAGCCTTAACTCTAATTTTAATTCTAAATACAATCCCTGAACCAAACCATAACCTAACTCTAAATCAAGACCTAACACTACATATAACCCGCATCCTAACATTAGCTCTAATGCTAACCCTGAAACTAGCCTGCTGTTAACACTGAACAAAGCTTCAACATGAACCTGAGACCTATCCCAAATCTAACCCTAATATTATCCTTTGACCTTACTCTAATCCTAATGCTAGCCCCAATCCTAAAGGTGACACTAACTGTAGCCGATTCCTAATCCTAAACCTAACCCTAAACCTACACTTGCACATGACCCTAACCCTAGGCCTAAGCCCAATCCTCCTCCTCCTAAACCTACTGGTAGGCCTCATCCTAAGCCTAAACCTAACACTACACTTAATGCTAAACCTAACCCTAATGCTAACCCTAAACCTAATCCTCACCCTCATGGTAACTGTAACACTAAGACTAGGCCTTACATAAATCCTAAACCTAAATCTAAGCCAAACCTTACAAAGAATCCAAGGGTTAAAATCTACTTTTAACCCTAAGCCTAATACTAACCTCAAAGTTAAACCTTAACCTAAAGATAAATCAAAACATAATCCTAGTCTTTAATCTAAGCTGCAGTGTACGTTTTATCCCTAAACATAACCCTAAAACTAAAGCTGAACCTAAAACTAACCCTAACTCTAAACCTAATGCTAAACCTAAATCTAACCATAACCAAACTTGTAAACTTATCCTTAACCCTACCCCCAATTCTATCCCTAAAGAAAATCCTACACCCAATCCTAAACTTAAACCTCATGTTAACTCTAGCCCTAACCCTAATTGTAAACCTATACCTATGCCTAACCCTACACATAACCCTATACACAACCCTATCAAAAACCCTAATCTAATCCTAAACTTAAATATAACCCTATTCTCAAATCTAACCTTAACCCTAACACCAGCCAACAGTCTGAAAACTAAAACTAATCCTAAATGTAACTATAGACCTAACGCTAGCTGTAACCACATTACTAACTTTTGACCTAAGCCAAACCCTAGCCCTAGCCATAAACCTAACCCCAACCCTAACTTTAACCCTAACACTAATCCTAACCCTAATCATAATCCTGGCTCTAACACTAATGCTAATCCTAATTTTGCATTAGACCTTCGCATTAACTTTGCAAATTAAACTTTGCATTAAACATCTAACCCTGGTATTAAAACCTAAAATTAACACTAACTAGTGCCTAGCACTAACCTAACGTAACTGTAGCCCTAACCCTACACCTATACCTACAACAAACCTTAACCCTAATCCTAGTCCTAGCCCTAAATTTAAAACAAATCCAAACCATAAACCTAATTCCAAACCCTCATGTAAACCAAACACTAAACATAATACAAAACATAACACTAGACATAACACTAATATGAATTTGAACTGAAACTCTAATCTTATTATAAATATAAACCCTGACCCAATATAAACTTCCCCCTAACATTAGACCTAAGGCTACATGTAACCCGAATCCTAACACTAGGCCTAACATACCATAAAACTAGCCTTAATTGTAACTCTAACCGTAACTCCAAATGTGACTTGAGACCTAACCCTAAACGTAACCCTATTATTATACTTTGACCTTACCCTAACCATAACACTAACCCTAGTCATGAAGCTGAAACTAACCATAGCCTAGCCTTAACCCAAAACCTAGTCCGAACCCAAAGCCTTTCACTATACATGACCCTAATCCAGGGTGCAAATATAACCCTAACTGTAAAACTTACAGTGGACCTAATCATATCCCTAAACCAAAGAGTTTACCTATCTTAAACCTAACCCTAACCATAACCCTAACCTTAAACCTAACATTAACCTATAGTAACTGTGACTCTACACTGAAGCTAACACAAAACCTAAACATCAACCTAAGCCTAACACTACAAACAATCCTAATCATAATTCTGCCTTTAACCCTAAGCTTAAACCTAACCATAAAGTTAAAATGTAACCTAAGGCTAACTAAATATAACACTAGTTTATTAACCCTAACCTGAACTATAAGTTTTTCCCTAATCCTAATGCTAAACCTAATGCTAACCCTAAACATACCTAAACCCTAATACTTAAGGTAAATCTTTACCTAACGAAAACCCTAAACAGACACCATATTTTACTAACCGAACTAACTAACCTAACCCGAACTATAACTTTATCCCTTATACTAACCCTAAATCTAACGCTAACACTAAACACATCCCTAACACTTATCCAAATCTAACCCTAACCCTAAACCTGAACCTGACTAACCATACATGTAACAGAATCCCAAACACTAACCCCAATCCTAACCCTAAACAAAACCCTAAACCCAATCCTAAACCTAACCCTAATGATAAGTGTAGCCCTAACCAAAACCCTGAATCTAGCTCTAACCCTAAACATAAACCTAGAACTAAGCCTAAACCTAAATGTAACCCTACCACTAAACCTTGTTCTAATCCATCCTAACCATAAATGTAACCTTAGATTCCAACTTAAACCTAACCTACCCTCAGGCCTAGTGCTGCAAACTAACACTAATTTTAACTGTAGCACTACAACTAACACTAACACTTAATATTAATTTTTTGAGTTAAAACTAATCCAAGCTCTAACCTTAAACCTAACACTAACCATTACTTTAAACCTAACAATAATCCTAACACCAACCATAATCCAGGCTCTAACACTAATGCTAATCCTAACTCTATAGGTAACCCCAGACCCAAAACTACCTTTAACCATAACCATGAACCCAACCCTAAAACTAACCGTAGCCTAGCCCTAAACCTAAACCTATCTTTAGCTCTAACACTAATGCTAAACCTAACCCTAACCCTACCCTAAAGCTATGCCTAGCAGGAACCTAAAACTAGCACTAACCCTAAACCTAATCCTAAACCCTAATGTAAACCAAACACTAAACATAACACTGAAGAGACCACTAAACATAGCACTAGTATGAAATCTTAATTCTAAATACAAACCTTGACCCAAACCATACCCTAACCCTAACAATAGACTTAACATTACATGTAACCTGAATGCTAGCACTACCTATAAAACGAATCCTAAAACTAGCATTAATCCTAACTGTAAACATAACTTCAAAATGAACCTGACACCTAACACTAAACCTAACCTTAATATTATCCTTTGACCTTACCCTAACCCTAACACTAGATGTAGTTATGAAGCTGATGCTAACCGGAGCCTAACCCTAACCACAAACTTAATCCTAATTCTAAACCTAAACCTACACGTGACCCTAAGCCTAGGCCTAAGCCTAGGCCTAAGCCCAATCCTACCCCTAAACCTACTGGTAGGCCTAATCCTAACCCTAAAACTAACACTACACCTAAATCCTAAACCTAAGCCTAATCCTAACCATAAACCTAAACTTAACCCTAAACCAAACAGTACACCTATCTAAACCTAATCCTAAGCATTACCCTAAATTTTACCCTAATCCTATGGGAACTGTGACTCCAACACTGGGCCTAATACAAACCCTAAACCTCAACCTAAGCCTAACATTACAAGTAATCCTAGCCATATCCCTACCTTTAACCCTAAGTCTAACCACAAACCTAAAACTAAACCATAACATAACTCTAAGCTTAAACATAAACCTTGTTTACTAACCCTAACCCGAAATGCAACTTTATCCCTAATCCTAACACTAAATATAATGCTACCTTTTAATATACCCCTACCACAAACCCAAATCTATCCCTAACCCTTAATCTAAACCTAAGCCTAACTGTACATGTAACCCTATTCCTAACCCTAACCCCAATCGTAACACTAAACAAAACTCTAGACCCCATCCTAAAACTATCCATAAATCTAACTCTAGTCGTAACCCAAACCCTGAACCTAGCCCCAATCCTAAATGTAAAGGAACACCTAAGCCTACCCTTAAACCTAACCCTAAACATAACCCTACCACTAAACCTTAATGTACTCATAACCATAAATATAACCCAACCTAACCCTATCCCACCCCCAGGTATAGTCCAAAAACTAACACTAACCTTAACTGTAACACTAGAACTAATACTAACACTAATTATTAAAATTTTAGCTAACCCTAACCTTAGCCCTAAGCCATAAACCTAACCCCTACCCTAACTTTTACCCTAACACTAATGCTAACACCAACCATAATCCAGGCTCTAATACTAATGCTAATCCTAACACTATAGGTAACGTCAGACATAACCATCATCTAACCACAACTCTGAACCAAACCCTAACACTAACCGTAGCCTAGACCTAAAACTAAATGCAAATGTATCCCTAAATCCTAAATCTAACCCTAAAGTTAACCCTAACACTAAAGCTAGCCCTAGCCCTAAACCTAAAACTAACCCTAACCCTAATCATAAACCCTAATGTAAACATAACACTAAACATAACACTAATACTAATTCTATCCTTAATTCTAATCTTAATTCTGAATATAAACCCTGATCCAAACCGTGTGCTAACCCTAACCCAGGACATAACACTACATTTATCTCGAATCTTAACATTAGATCTAACATTATCCCTAAAACTACCCTTAATCCTAACTCGAAACATAACTCCAAAATGATTCTGAGATATAACTCCAAACCTAACCCTACTATTCTCCTTTGACCTTACCCTAACCCTAACACTAGCCCTACTCATAAAACTGACTCTAACCATAGCATAACGCTCACCTTAAACCTAATCCTAATCCTAAACCTACACCTATATGTGACCATAACCCTGGGCCTAGGCCCAATCCTAACCCTAAACCTGCTTGTAGTCCTAAACCTAACCTTAAACTTAACACTACACCCAATGCTAAACCAAAGCCTAACCCTAACGCTAAACCTAACACTAAAATGAGAGGTAACTGTGATCATAACACTAGGCCTTACATAAACCATAATCTTAAACCTAAGCCTAACCTTACAAGTAATCTTAGCCATTACCCTGCCTTTAACTCTAAGCCTAATTCTAACCCTAAAATTAAACCTTAAACGAATGCTAACACTAAACATAATCCTAGTCTTAACTCTAAACCACAGAGTAATTTTATCTGTAATCCTAACCCTAAAACTAAGACTAAACCTAAACTAACCCTAACCCTAAACCTAACCTAAGCCTAACACTACATGTAAAACTATCCCTAGCCCTAATCCCAATCCTAACCCTAAACAAAACCTAGACCCAATCCTAAACCTAACCTTAACACTAAGACTGGGCCTAAACCAAACACTGAACCTATCCCTAACCCTAAATGTAAACTTACACCTAAGCCTAACCCAACATATAATCGTAAATGTAACTCTACCATTAAACCTTAATGTAATCCTAACATTAAATATAACCCTATCGCCAACCTAACCCTAACCCTAACCACAGTCCTAGTCCGAAAACTAACACTAACCCCATCTGTAACTCTTGACCTAACCTTAGCACTTACCATAATATTAAATTTTGAGCTACCCTAACCCTAGCCCTAGCTATAAACTTAACCCCTACTATGCCTTCAACTCTAGCACTAATCCTCACCCTAACCATATTCCTGGCTCTAACACTAATGGTACTACTAACTCTGAATGTAACTCTAGAACTAACCCTGTCATTAAGATTAACCCTAAACCAAAACTAACCCTAAAGGAAACTGTGACCCTAAAACTAGGCCTACCACAAACCCTAAACCTAAACCTCAGCCTAACCCTACAAGTAATACTTGCCACAACCCTACCTATGACCCTAAGTGTAACCCTAAGCCTAAAACTAAATCTAAACCTAACACTAACCCTAAGTTTAATAACCTTAAAATGAATCCTATCTTTATCCCTAATCCTAAACCTAAAATAATGCCAGCTCTAAACATAACCCAAACCTTAACCTTAGCTTTAATCCTAACCCTAAATCTAAACCTAAGCCTAACCATATATGTAACCCTATTCTTAACCCTAACCCCTAACTTGAAAAAAACCCTAGACCAAATCCTATACCTAACCTTAAAGCTAACTCTAGGCCTAACCCAAACTCATAGCCTAGGCCTAACCCTAAACATAAACCTAAGCTTAACACTAAACGTAACCCTACCATGAAACTTTATTCTATTTCTAAAATTAAATATAACACTAGATGCCAACCTAACCCTAAACCCCCACCAGCCCTATTCCAAAAACTAATACTAAAGCTTACTCTAACTCTCGACCTAACCCTAACTGTTGGGCCTTCGGGACCCTCATACACATGGCATGGAGGAAAATGAGGCCTAATGTAATTTCCTGAGCCTGACTAAAGTTTAGTGACTTGTCTCTGGCTGGTCACTTCCTCGTGGAGGTGACTCATCAGGGCCAGACCTCAGATTGGCTATCCCCAGATACAGCTGGCGTGGCCAATTCCCAGTGGCTCACAGCCATCACCCCAGATGACATATTCCTATACCCACCCCCTTTTCCACACCCCTTTAGCTTAAACTATATAAATTGAAGCCTGACGCAATAAAGTGAGTTCCTGCCTTGACCAGACTCCCGACTCGGTGTGGTTTTTGAGTCACCGACACTCACCATCCTGCTCAGCCCCCAAGAGAGGAACACAGGCTGGTCCTGGCCTTTCCCCCTGTGCCGTACCTGTTGGAGAGCACCAGACAGATTGGTGCCCCATGTGAGGAAGCTGCCTATCACGAAGTTTACTGATGGGCCAATTGGTCTGCAGGTGAGTGTACCCCCATAAATTATGGGGAAGTCCAGTTCTAAGCCTGACCCCTCTTTAGATTCCCTCAGGGTCCTGCTCAAAATCAGGGGCCTTGACCTCTCAGACAGCCAAGCTCTCCAGGCATGGGGATGCTTGCTAAAGATCGCACCCTGGCTTCTGGAGAACAATCTCTTTGATTGGGATACTTGGGATAGAGTTAAAAAGTTGATCAGACAGGCCCAGGTAGAAAAAGGGGATATCCCCCCTCTGGGAGTGCTCCCCACAGTGTCAGCCTCAAAAGGCTACTTTTCCCCCTGCCTTCTGAAATCAAAAGTGGTGGAGGTACCCGGCCCCAACCCCAGCTAAGGCTGCTGACCAGCAGGTCCCTGAGGAGCAACCAAGCCCAAAGCCAGATCCCGGGCCCTCAGGTTATATGGGTTCCCTGGATGTCCTGAATCTCTGTATCCCTCTCTTGACACTTTCAAGAGTGCCCCTCAGCCCTGCAAAGTCCTCCCCCTTCACAAGTACAAACCAATCCGTTCTGGGCTCCCTCCATTTCTCCCCCGTACAATGGGGGTAGCATGGCTGATGAGGGGACTGCTCACCTTTTCCCAGTTAATGTCAAACTGGGAGGCAACCGACCTGCTGCTTGGTATCCATGGCAGGCTCAGGACCTTAAGGACCTAAAAAAGGCCATCTCTGAAGAAGACCCCAACTGTCCCTGGGTGGAAACTAATCTTGAAGGACTTGTTTACCAGGCGTGTGTGCTGCATGACTGGAAAGAACTAGCCAAAGCAGTGCTCCCAGGCCCAATGCTCCTTAAATGGCTGGCCTATTTCAATGAGGAGTGCTGAATTCGTGGGGAAGAAAATCAAATGGCCCAGCCCCCCATACCTATTGCGGCCGTTCCTCCTCCCTACCAGGATCAGGTTTGGGCCATAGGGCTAACTGCTTGGAGAAAGCTAGACGAAGGTCCTGCTGAGTCTCCCATATCTGGGATTACTCAAAAGGCCTCAGAGGACCTCCCCACCTTTATAGATAAAGTTCAAAAGAGCTTACAATGAAAGTTCCCTCCAGGGTAGTTGCGAGACCGGTTTGTCCGATCACTGGTATGGGATGGCATGGCCTCTGATCACAAAATTGCTTGCGCTGGGCTATGACACCAGGTCATGGATAAATGGATCGTAGCTGCCTGGGATGTTGGGACCGCGTCTTATCAGAAGAACAATGGCGGCTGCGATTCAGGCTAGCCACCAGGAGGAGCTTCAGACCCTTATCAATGTCTTACAGCAAACCAAAGTGTCTGGTAAGAGGACATGTTTTGGGTGTGGCAAGGAAGGTCACTTCCATTGAGAGTGCCCAAACCAGGCTGAGAGACCCCCCCAGTCCTTCTGGGGGAGGGAGAGGCCCATGCACACCCTGCCCTAAATGTAAAAAGGGTTTTCATTGGGGTCGTGATTGCAGATCCAAATTTAACATTAAGGGCTAGCCTTTAAACTCCCCTCGGGGCTGACCCCAGCCCCATTAAATAAGGGGGACAAGCCAGTTCAGACTCATTGGACAGTCCTATTGATTCCTGGCTTGTGACCAAAAATGACCCTAACCATAGGAAGCAAGACCTTCAAATTTCTCATTGACACTGGGGCAGACCGCATGGTGATTAGAAAAGAGGAAGTCCCACACTCCTGGCACTTAGTGCCTGGTCCGTCCTTACTGGACATGGGCGGGCAGTCTACATTGTGGGAAACTGCCACCTGGCTACCTTGGGTAGATCCCAATGGGAGTCGTGGGGAGGTGCGCCCTCTTGTGGTCTCTGGCCTAACTGCCAACCTTTTAGGTCAGGACATTCTAGGTGAGGCTGAGGCCTTTATCACTACCGACCATAAGGCCTTCTATAATGATCTTCTGGACACTGAAGAGTATCAACAACAATTTAAGGAGGGACAGATCAGTCACCCCAATTATAGGGACGATCCCTAATTTGAACACCTCAGACAAAATTATCCTCTGGTTCCCCCCCCCAATCCTAAGGGCCACTGCTCCCCCCTCAGTAATCCAAATTCAGTGTGGATACCTGGGGACCCCGTATGGGTTGAGCAGTGGCCTCTCCCTTCACATAAGTTTCAACATCTTTATCAACTGGTCAAGCAGCAATTAGATCTGGGGCATGTAAGGCCATCAACAAGCCTCTGGAATTCTCCTGCGTTTATTATTAAAAAAGCCAGTGGCTCCTGGAGACTATTACAAGATCTTAGAAAAAATAATGAGAGAATGATGCCCTTGGGGACCCCCCAGAGGGGGTTCCCCTGGATTCCTGCAACCCCCAAGACATACCACTTAACTATCATTGATATTAAGGACTGCTTTTTCTCAGTTCCCCTCCACCCCGATGATACAAATAAATTTGCATTCTCCATATCCTCAACCAATTTTCGTGGGCCAGACTTAAGATTTGAATGGACCGTCCTGCCCCAGGGTATGGCCAATAGTCCCCCCATTTGCCAATATTACCTAGCCCACATCTTCGCCTCACTAATGTGGTGGCTGGATGTTTTATTCTATATTTATGTGGATGATATAATTCTGGGAAGCCCCGAGCCCTCCAGTCTCCACAAGCTAACCTCTAGCTGTCTTACTATTCTTCAGGAAAACAATTTTAGGGTGCCCCTTAATAAAATTCAGAATATCCCTCCTTTCAAGATACTAGGTACCACCTTATCTATGGATGCTGTTTCCCTCATAAAGCCTCAACTTTCCATTCAGGACACCTATAGTCTATCCCAGCTCCAAAAATTACTAGGGGAAATTAATTTGCTGAGGCCCTGGATACCCATGTCCACTGAGGAGTTGATTCCATTATTTGATCTCTTGCGGGGCCTTGGCTTAGCCTCCAGAGTGGTTTTACCGCCTCAGTGCCAACAAATTCTAGCCAAAATACAACAGTCAACAAATGAGGCCACTTCAAAAAGGTTCAATCCTGACACCCCAATGTCTCTTTATCTTCTCATTGGAAGTACATTGTGCACTGCTCTTCTCGCACAAGAGGATGAGCCCATACAGTGGATTCATCTATCCGTGGGTGGAACCCCTCGAGTTTATTCCATGACCAACCAAATTGCCAACTGCATTATCAAGGGTAGGGACACAGCAGTCCGGTTGTTCGGTATTGAGCCCCATTCCATTATCACTCCCTGTAGATTGACAGATTTTTACCTGGCTTCAAAAAAACAATGAAAGGATTGTGCTGGCTCTAGAGGGATTTCTTGGCAAGATTGACTGCCACTATGGTCCTTATAAGTGGATAAGCTCCTTCTTGAGGTTGGAGTGGGAGGCCCCCAGACTTTTTCTTTCTCAACCTGACCCTAAATTCCTAACTGCGTTTACTGATGGGGATGTCTAGGAGCCTCTCTGGTCATCTATTCTCCCCTAAAGCAGGGACAAACCCCCATTCCCATTAAATCAGTCTCTCACCAGATTGAAGGGTCACCACAATTTAAAGAACTCTTTGCCATTTTCATGGCATTAGACTCCATATCAGAGCCCTTCAACCTGTTCTCACACAGCCTATATGTGGTTAATTCACTGCCCAACCTAGTGGAGGGCCATATTAGATTAGACTCCAACCCCATATCTCCCCTAATGATTCAGGCCCGTACTCTACTTAAACTTAGGGTCAATCCAATATTCCTCCAACATCTTAGAGGCCACCAAAATTTTCCGGGGTTTCTGTCAGAGGGAAATAAAATAGCTAATCAACTGGACTTTTCACATCAGTGTCACACAGTCGCTGAAGCGACCCAATTTCATCAATTGACCCATGTCAGTTGGAGAGGGCTTAGACATAAATATCCCTACGTGGCAGTCAAAGACCTAAAAAGCATTGTACACACCTGTCGATCTTGCCAACCTTTCCTTCAGGTCCCTCCTCTTCAAAATTCGGGTGCCAACTCCAGAGGCCTTTGGCCTAACAACCTCTGGAAAATTGATGTCACTCACTATGCCCCATTTAAAAAACTCAAATATATCTTTCTATCTGTTAATTCCTTCTCAAGTGCCTGCTGGGCAACAGCACACACTGGGAAAAGGGCCAAACATACAATCAGTCACATGCTCCAATGTTTTGCCACTCTTGGATTGCCTGATCAAATTAAAACAATGGCCCATGCTTTGTAAGCAAGCCTTTCTTTGAGTTCCTTCAAGTATAAAAAATCTCACACTCCACAGACATTCCTTATAACCGTCGGGGACAAGCCATTGTTGAGAGATTCAACCAAACCCTTAAGACTCAATTACAAAAACAAAAGGGGGAGTCCCTGCTCCCACATGACCAACTAAAAAAGGCCTTATTTACTTTAATATTCTAAATTTTTACAAAGAAGACAAGTATTTGTCTCCCTTCCAAAAACATTGGTCCTCATCTACCAGCTACAGCTCCATTCTGGTCAAATGGAGAGACCCGCTCACTGCAGCCTGGAGGGGAGCAGACCCACTTCTTACAGCGGGAAGAGGGTTTGGGTGTGTATTTCCCCAAAATCAGAAGAGGCCCCTCTGGGTATCTGCAAGAGACATTAAATATTTTCCCTCACAGGATGATGGATGGGACAAAGATGACCAATAAAATGCTATGATGGCACAACTTCATGATTAACAAATGCCAACAAAAGCAAAAGGTTAAACATGTCAACCAGGGGATAAACGCCCTTGAGGAGGCCTTTTTATCTCTCTCTCCCTTGCAGAAAATGGAGCACAAAATCCTCCTAATTCTGGCTCTCACCCTAAACTGTCTACAAATGAAGAGTCAAGCCTATGGGTTAGACAATCCACTCAACCCCAGAAGGTCACCTGGTTGGTGATCAATGTGGCCACATCAGATGCCATCAATAAAACTACTCAGATAACCTCCCCTTCTACATGGTGGCCAGACCTGCAATTTGATCTCTGTGATCTTGCCACTGTATCGTGGGACGTGAGTGGACGAGTAGGCCAAGGGAAAACCAGGCCGAAATGTGGAGACAGTGGGAAGGGATACACCCTGCCACTTGTGGGATACCCTAACTCTCCTAGCTGCTCACATATCCTTAAAAGACATGTGTTACTGTTAACAAAATTCTATGTCTGTCCCGGGTCCAATAGAACTGCATCACAATTACGTATTTGCGGGGGGGGGGAGTGTGCCTTTTATTGTACAAGCTGGGGCTGTGAGAGAATGGGGATGGGGTACTGGATTGAGGGTAAAGGACCCATCCAAGTTAGTAGGGTCAAGCAACAACAACTGTCTACAAGCCCATTATATGGGCGATGTGCAAATTATCGTTGTAACCCCATACAGATCAGCTTTAAAGAACAGGAAAGAAAGGACAGAGGATGGGGAAACTGTCGCTCTTGGTCTTTTGGACACTCATTCCATCCAGTGAATGCGGGTTTGGAGATCCAAATACTGCTAACGCCAGGCTTGAGGCTAAGTATGGAAAACTTTGCGAGTGTAGGGGAGGAACCTTTAAAACTTTCACAGCAAATCAACGGGGCATAGAACAGGGTGGAGGCATGATGCTTAAACAGGCAGACTGTGGCACAAAAACAGCTTTCTTTTCAGTGGGAATTTTTCCCGAGAGACCAATCCCTCAGGTACAAAGATGGATTTGCATTTTAAAGGCCAAAATCATACCTAAAGTAGATGGCAAACCTGACCCCTGTCCCGAAGAGTGCACATCCTTCTATGATACGATGCATGCAGGTTGTTACTTGGATTCCCAGCAATGCACCAAAGATAATAAAGTATATTGGATGGGGGTCCGAAGAGTGCCCAGAGGTTACCCAGTAATGCTGTGGGAAAAGTCTGTCTCCCAGTCTTCCTGTTTTGGGCAGGTGGGCAAAGATGTCTGCTGGAGCCTTGTCGGTCCTATCGGGTACTCTGATGGTGGAGGAGTACAGGACCTGCTCCAGGAGATGCAGGTAAAACAAGTGATAGAGGAGAGCATCCAACAACAATATCCTGAGCTAAATTATCATCCTCTAGTAATCCCAGAGGATAGGGGAGACCTTGCCATTGACCCCCATACTGAAAACCTATTAGAGCTAACTTTTTCACTATTAAATCAATCCATCCCCACCTTAGCTAAAGATTGCTGGCTCTGCCTGCCCGTTGGGCCCCCCCGACCCATTGCAGTACTTGTTAATTCCTCTAATTCCGAAAACATCACTTTATTATATCACTGTACCTTAGCCCCTCCCATCCAGGTCCAGCCCTTGCCAATATTGCCTGGCTCCTGCATGTGGGCTGCGCCCCATCCAAACATCTCCCGGATCGATGTAGGGGGCATTCCCCCACATCCTGCAGCTCAAATATTTCCATGCCAGCTGATACTAATTTCTGCCCCCCTGCTGGTATTGTCTTGGTGTGCGGAGGAGGGTGGGCCCATAGCTTTCTACCTGTCAATTGGACAGGTCTTTGTGCCTTTGTCATCTTAACTCCTGACATAGGCATCGTCCCAGGAGATGAGCCCCTCCCAATCCCCTCCTTTGATTATATGGGAAGTAGAAAAAAGAGAGCAGTTCATATGATCCCCCTCCTGGCGGGATTGGGAATAGCCACGGGTATGACCACTGGGGTTGCGGGGTTAGGACTAACCACCCGCCTACACAAAAAACTCTTCCTACAGTTAATCAATGATGTCCAACTTCTCTCTGGTACCATCCTCAATCTCCAAAAACAATTAGATTCTTTGGCCGAAGTGGTGTTACAGAATAGAAGGGGACTGGATCTATTAACAGCCGAAAAAGGAGGCATTTGTTTATTTTTGTAGGAAAAACGCTGCTTTTATGCCAATAGATCCGGGATCATCCAAAATAAAATTTAAAAACTCCAAGAAGATCTAGAAAAGAGGAGGCGAAAGTTTCAAGAAAACCCCCTCTGGACCGGCTTACATGGCTTTTTACCCTACCTCCTCCCCCTACTTGGCCCCTCCTCACACTTCTCCTTCTCCTTACTGTCAGGCCCTGGATATTTAACAAATTTACAGGATTTGTTCGCCAGAAAATAAAGACAATCAAGTTACATCAGGTCGAGGTTCATTATCACAGGCTCGCTAATCAGGAGCCAGGCTCTTACAATTGACCATCCTTGTACGATTGCCCAACCGCTGCCCTCCATGCAGCCAATGATGGGTAAGACCCTCCCAGACTGATGAACCTAAGACAGGGGCCATGAGGATAATCATGGTTACCCGAGGATGGGCAACTTCAGCACCTGAGGAGAGGCAACCTAAGACAGGACATGGAGAGGTGCCATGGAGAGTAAGATTCATAGCACCCAATGAAGGGTAAGATCTCCAAAAAGGGAGACAACCTAAGATAAGGGTTATGCTTCTACGCCCTCACAACAAAAACAAAAGGGGGAATATGTTGGGCCTTCGGGACCCTCATACACATGGCATGGAGGAAAATGAGGCCTAATGTAACTTCCTGAGCCTGACTAAAGATTAGTCACCTGTCTCTGGCTGGTCACTTCCTCGTGGAGGTGACTCAGCAGTGTCCACCTCCCAATGGCTCACAGCCATCACCTCAGATGACATATTCCTATACCCACTCCCTTTTCCACACCCCTTTAGCTTAAACTATATAAGTTGATGCCTGGTGCAATAAAGTGAGTTCCTGCCTATACAAGACTCCCGACTCGGTGTGGTTTTTGAGTCGCCGACACTCACCATCCCACTCAGCCCCCAAGAGAGGAACCTAAGCTGGTCCTGGCCTCTCCCACCTGTGATGTACCTGTTGGAGAGTGCCCGACACCTAACACATACCCTAATACTAAATTTTGAGCTAACCCTGATCCTACCCCTAACTATAAATCTAAGCCCAACAATATGTTTAAGCCTAACACTAAGCTAACCCTAACCATAATCCTGGTTCTGACAATAATGCTAATTCTAACTCTATATGTAACCCCAGACCTAACCCTACATCAAACTATAACCCTAGACCCAATGCAAACACTAACAACAGCCTATCCCTAAACTAAACCATAAATGTAGACCTAACCCTAAGCCTAATGTTAATCCTAAACCTAGTGCTAACCTTAATGCTAGCTGTAGCCCTAAACCAAAACTAACCCTAACCCTAAACCTAATCCTAAACCCCAATGTAAACTTAACACTAAACATAAAACTAAACATAACACTAATACTATTTCTAGCTTAACTTTAATCTTAATTCTAAATATATATCCTGACCATAACCATACCCTAACTCTAATCCTAGACCTAACACTACATGTAACCCAAATCAAAGCACTAGCTCCAACACTACCCTAAAACTAGCCTTAACAGTAACTCTAATCATAACACCAAAGAACCTGATACTTAACACTAAGCCTAACGCTAATATTATCATTTGAACTTACCCTAAACCTAATACTAGCCCTAGTCATAAAGCTGACACTAACCACAGCATAGCCCTAACCCTATACCTAATCTTGAACCTAAATCTACCCCTGTATGTGACCCTAACCCTAGGCCTAAAACTAATCCTAAGACTAAACATAGCAGTAGGCCTAATCCTAACCCTAAACCTAACACTATATCTAATCCCAAACCTAACAGTAACCCTAAACCTAAACCTAACCAGATATGCAATCCTAGCCATAAAGCTACATTTAAACTTAAGCCTAAGCCTAACCCTAACCCTAAAGCTAAACCTTAACCTAACACTAACCCTAAACATAACCCCACTTTCCTAACCCTAACCATAACTTTATTCCTAATCATAAATCTAAACCTAACTTTAACAGTAAAAATTAAAGTCACACTAACACTAGGCCTAACAACAACCCTAAACCTAAATCTAACCCTAACATTACAAGAAATCTTAGCCATAAGCCTTCCTTTGACCCTAAGCCTATCCTTAAACCTAAAGCTAAACCTTAGCCTAACATTAAGCCTAAACATAACCCTAGTCCTAACCCTAACCCAAACCGTAGCTTTATCCCTAATCCTAACAATAAATATAACCCTAAACCTAACCTTAATGGTAACCCTTGACCTAAACCTCAATCTAAGCCTAACCCTACAGCAATCTTAATGTAACCGACTACTACACATTAATCTAATCTGAACCTTAAATAAAACCCTAGGCACAAACCTAATCCTAACCTTTACTCCTAATACAACCCTAGGCACAAACCCAATCCTAACCTTAAATCCAGCCCTATTCTAAAAACTAACGTTAACCCTAACACAACTCTAGACCTAAACCTAACACTAACACTAACACTAATATTAATCTTTGAGCTAACCCAAATGCTTGCACTACCCATAAACCTAACCCCAACCCCAGCTTAAACCGTAACAATAATCCTAACACTAACCATAATCCTGGCTCTAACACTAACGCTTATCCTAATTCTATATTTAACCCTAGACCTAACCCTAACCCTAACTGTAGCCTAAACCCTAACCCTAACTCTAACAATGATCCTAACGCTAGCCCTAGCCCTAAACCTAATACCAACCCTTACCCTGGACCTAATCCTAAATCCTAATGTAAATCTAGCACTAAACATAACACTAATACTAATTCTATCCCTAAATCTAATCTTAATTCATATAAAAACTCTGACACAAACCCAAATTCTAGTACTAGCCCAAACACTAATCCTAAAACTAGCCTTAATCGTAAATCCAATCATATCGCAAAAACTAACCTGAGACTTAACCCTAAACCTAATGCTAATATTATCTTTGACCTTAAGACTAACCTTAACACTAGCCCTCGTCATACAGCTGACACTAACCAAAGCCTATCCCTAACCCTAAACCTAATCCTAAACCTGATCCTTCCACTATATGTGACCCTAACCCTAGGTCTAATGCTAATCTGAAACCTAAATCTAACAGTAGGCCTAAGCCGAACAATAAACCTAACACTCCACCTAATCCTAAACTTAACCCTAACCAGAAAGATAATCGTGAATCTAACACAAGGCTTGTCACAAACCCTAAACCTAAACCTAAGTTTAAGCCTTCAATTAATCTTACACATAACCCTAAATTTAACCCTAAGCCTAACCCTAACCCGAAAGCTAAACATTAACCTAATGTTAACCCTAAACATAAACCTAGTTTACTATCTCTAACTAGAACAGTAACTTTATCCCTAAACAAAACCCAAAACCTACTGCTAACCCAAACCATAACCCTAATGCTAATGCTAACCCTAAACCTAACTTAAATTTAAGCCTAACCCTACATGTAACCCAATCCCTAACATTAACCCCAATCCTAACTCTAAACAAAACCCTAGACATAACCCTAAACTTAACCCTAACACTAACTGTAGCCCTAATACCAACACTGAACCTAGACCTAAACCTAATTATAAGGCTACACCTAAACCTAACCCTACATGTAACCTTAAATGTAACCCTACAAATAAAGTTTAATCTAATCCTAATTCTAAATACAACCCTAGATGAAAACCTAACCCTAACCCTAAACCCAGTCCTATTCAGAAAACTAACACTAACCCTAGCTTTAAATCTAAACCTAAACCTAACACTAACCCTAATATTAATTTTTGAGCTAATCCTAACCCTAGCTATAGCCATAAACCAAACCCCAAGCCTAGCTTTAACCCTAATACTAATTCTCACCCTTAACATATGCCTGACTCTAACACTAATACTAATCCTAACTCTGTATGTAACTCTAGAAGTAACCCTACCACTAAGCCTAATTCTAAACCTAACAGTAAAACTAACCATAGCATAGACCTAAACCTAACCCCAACTGTAGCCCTAATCCTAACCCTTATGATGACCCTAACCCTAACCCTAGCCCAAGCCCCAACCCTAAAACTAACCCTAACTCTAAACCTAATCCTAAAACCTAATGGAAACCGAACACTAAACCTGACATTGAAATTAACACTAAACATAACCCTAATATTAATTCTAACCCTAACTCTAATCTTAACTCTAAATATAAACCCTGACCCAAACTCTACACTAACAATAACCATAGACCTAATACTACACGTAAACCAAATTCTAGCACTAGCCCTAATACTAAACCTAAAATTAGCCTTAATCCTAATTCTAATCATAACTCCAAAAACTAACCTGATACCTAACCCTAAACCTAACCCTGATATTATCCTTAGACCTTACCCTAAGCATAACACTAGTCCTAGTCATAAAGCTGACACTAACCACAGCCTAGTCCTAACCTTAAACCAAAACCTAACCCTAATCCTACCCCTATACATGACTACAAACCTAGGCCTAAGCCTAATCCTGAGGCTAAACCCAACAGCAGGCATCATTGTGACCCAAACCCTAACAGTACACCTAATCCAAAACCTGACCTTAACCATAATAACAAAGTTAACCATGAGCCTAACACTATGCCTAACATAAACCCTAAACCTAAACCTAATCCTAAATCTACAAGTAATCATAGCTATAATCCTCCATTTATCCCTAGTCTAAACCCTAACCCAAACCATAACATTATCCGTAATCCTAACACTAAAAATAACCCTAACCCTAATCCTAATGCTACCCCTAAACCTTAAACTAAACCTAAGCCTATGCATGTATTCCAGCCATAATCCTTACCCCGATCATAACCCTAAACAAATACCTAGACCCAACCCTAAACCTAGCCCTAACGCTAAATCTAGCCATAAATCAAGCCCTGAAAGTAGCCCTAACCCTATATATAAATCTACAACAAAGCCTAACCGTACAGGTAACCCACATAATCATACGACTCAATCTTAATCTAATCCTAATCTTAAATATAACCTTAATGGCAACCTAATCCTAACTGTACCACAGCACTATTATGAAAACCAACACTAAAACTACCCCTTACTGTTACTCTCGACCTAATTCTAACACTAACCATAATACTAAAGTTTTAATGCTTTTAAGAATTATTACTTAAACTTTAAAAAAAATTAATAACCACATGCTTAGAAGAAACATTTCATTACAGCTTTAACATATTCAGTAATACACTCCAGAGCAAGGATACATCTCTTTCAAACTGGCTATAAAATTTTTAGGTTTGCTGTTCAATTAATACATTTATACAATATTGGACACAGTAAAAGCCCTGTAAGAAATAAAATTGGATAAGTTTTTAACCTTTAAAAAAGACCTCCATTTCGTTTTAAAATATACTGTTTCTTACAGAAAGACCTTATATTAATTTTTAAGCTATCTCTAACACTAGCCCTAGTGATAAACCTAACCCCATCCCTAACTTTAACCCAAACACTCATCCTAAATGTAACCATAATTCTGGTTGTAACATTAATGCTAATCCTAAATCTGTATATAACCCTAGACCTAACCCTACCAATAACCCTAACCCTAAAACTGTCCCTAACACCAACCATAGCCTAGCCCTAAAACTAACCTTAACTGTAGCCCTAACCTTAACACTAACCCTAGCCCTAGCCCCAAATCTAAAACTAACCCTAACCCTAAATCTGATCCTAAACATTAATGAAAACCAAACACTAAACATAACACTAAACTTTACACTAAATATAACCCTAAAACTAATTCTAACCCTAACTCTAATCTCAATTCTACATATAAACTCTGACCCAAACCATTCCCTAACCATAACCATAGACTTAACACTACATGTAAATTGAATTATAGCACAAGCCCTGCTACTAAACCTAAAACTAGCCTTAGTCAAACTCTAATCATAACTCCAAAACTAACCTTAGCCCTAACCTTAAAGCTAACCCTAATATTATCCTTTGACTTTTCCCTAACCCTAACACTAACCCTAGTCATAAAGCTGACACTAACTATAGCCTAGCCCTAACCCTAACCCCAAATCTAATCTTAAATGTAACCATATTTGTGACCCCAACCTTAGGTGTCAGCCTAATCCTAACCCTAAACTTAATACTACACCTATCCTAAACCTAACTCTAACCCCAAAGTAACCATGACACTAATACTAGGCCTGAGTCAAAACCTAAACCTTAACCTAAGCCTAACCCTACAAGCAATCCTAGCCTTGAACACTAAGCCAAACCATAACCCTAAAGCTAAACTTAACCAAAGGTTAAACCTAAGCATACGCCTTATACTAAACCTAACCCACACCATAACTTTATCCCTAAACCTAATGTTAATACTAAAGATAACCCTAAGCCTAGCCCTAATGCTAACCCTAACCCTAAATCTAAACAGAAGCCTAAACTTACATGTGACTCTGTCCCTAACACTAACGCCAATCCTAACCCTAAACAAAACCCTAGACGAATGCAAAACCTAATTGTAATGCTAACTCTAGCTCTTACCCAAACCCTGAATTTAGCCATAACACTAAATGTAAACCTAAACCTAAGCCTAATCCTACACATAACCCTGTACATAATGCTACGACTAAACCTTAATCTAATCCTAACCATTAATATAACCCTAGACATAAACATAACCCAAAACCTAACCCCAACCCGAGTCTGAAAACTAACAGTGATCTTAACTGTACCATAGATCTAATCCTAACACTAACCCTAATATTAATTTGAGGCAAGCCTAACCCTGGCCCTAGGCATATACTTAATCCCACCCTTAGCTTTAATCCTACCACTAATCCTAAGCCTAACCATAAACCTGTCTCTAACAGTAATGCTAATCCTAATCTATATAAACCCTAGACCTGACATTAATTCTAACCCTAAGTCTAAATCTAAAACTAACACTAAATATACCTAGCCCAAACATAATCTAACTATAACCTTAACCTTAACCCTAAACAGAACACTAACTCTAATCCTAGAGCTCTCCCTAAACCAAAAACTAAATGTAACCCTAACTCTAATCCTAAACTCTAATGTAAACCTAACACTATGACACTAAACTAACTACCTAAACTAACTAACCTATAACACTAATACTAATTCTAACCCTAACTCTAATCTTAATTCTAAATATACACCTTGATCCAAACAGTACCCTAACCCTAGACATAGACCTAACATGACATGTAACCCGAATCCTAGCCCTAGACCTAACACTAAACCTAACACTAGTCTTAATCTTAACTCTAATCATAACTCAAAACCTAACCTCAGACCAAACCCTAAACCTAACATCAATATGATCCTTTTATCTTATCCTAACCCTAACATTAGCCCTATTTATGAAGTAGACACTAATTGTAGCCAAGCCCTAAACCTAAACTTATCCTAACCCTAAACCTACCTGTATACTGAACCCAACTGAAGGCCAAATCTAATCCTAAACATAAACATAAAATTAACCCTTATCCTAACCTTAAACCCAATGCTATATCTAAACCTAAACCTAACCCTAACCCTAAATCTAAACCTAAGCCTAACCCTCCAAGTAATCCTAGGAATAACCCTAACCCTAAAGCTAAACCTTAACCTGACACTAACCCTAAACATAACCCTAGATTCCTAACCTTAACAGGTACAATAATTTTATCCCTAATCCTAACCCTAATACTAACCCTAACCGTAGTCTTAAACCTTAACCTAATGCTAACCCCAAACATAACCCTAGTCATAACTCTTACCTGCACTGTAATGTTATCCCTAATCCTAACCCTAAACCTAATACTAAACATAAACATAACCCTAACCATAAACCTAATGCTAACACTAATCATACACCAAAACCTATTACTAATAACCCTAAACCTAACCCTAGCCCTAAACATAAAACTAACCCTACATGTAACCCTATCCCTAACCCTACCTCCAATTCTAACCCTAAACAAAACACCAAACCCAACCCTAAACTTAATCTTAATGCTAACTCAGCCCTAAGACAAACCCTGAACCTAACCCTAACCCTAATCGTAAACATACACCTAAATGTAACCTTACATATAATACGAAATATAACCGTACCACTAATACTAACCTTAAATATTTATCCCTAGATGCAAACCTGACCATAACCTGTACCCCAACAAAAGTCTTTAAACTAACCCCACCCTAACTTAACTCTAGACCTACTCCTCACATTAACATTACTGTTAATTTTTGAGCTAACCCTAACCCTATCCCTAGCCATGCACCTAAATTCAACCCTAGAATTAGCCCTAACACTTAATCCATACACTAACCTTAATCTTACTCTAACACTAATGTTAATCTTAACTCTATATGTAACCCTAGACCTAACCCTACTACTAACTTTAACCCTAAAGCTAACCCTAGCACTACCCTCAGCCAACCCCTAAATCTAACCTAAACTGTAGCCCTTATCCGAACCCTAATCCTAGTCCTTGCCCTAAACTTAAAACTAACCCTAAACCAAATCCTAAACTCTATTGTAAACTTAACACTAAACATAACATTAATACTAATTATCACTCTATCTCTAATCTAATTTCTAAATATATACCATGACCCAAAACGTATGCTAACTCTAACTCTAGACCTGACACTATACATAACCTGAATCCTAGCATTAACCCTAATACCCTAAAACTAGCCTTAATCCTAACTCTAATAACTCCAAAACTAAATTGAGACATAACCCTAAAAGTTGCCCTAATATTATTCTCAATTGCTATGACAAAAAACTCTGACCACTACCAACTTGGGGAGGAAAGGCTTTATTCTGCTTACATCTCTTGGGTCACAGCTCATTAGGGAGCCCAAGGTAGGAACTCAGGACAGGAACATGGAGCCAAGAACTGGAGCACAGGCCATTTAGGAATGCTCCTTACTGACTTGCTGTCCTGGTCCCTACTCAGCCTGCTTTCTTATGCAACACAGGACCACCTATCCAGGGGTAGCACCACCAACAGTGGGCTGGAACCTCCCACATCACTCAACAATCACGAAGATGCCCCATGGGCATTGGCATTGGCCAGTCCAATGAAAGAAATACCCCAATTGAGGCTCCCTCAACCCAAGGGTGTCAAGTTGGCATTGAAGCTATCCAGCACATAACCCTAACCTAAACCTAATCCTAAACCCTAATACAAACCTAACACTAAACATAACACTAAACATACACTAATACCAATTATATCCCTAACTCTAGTCTTAATTCTAAATATAAACCCTGACCCAAACCACACCCTAAATCTAACCGTAGACCTGACATTACATGTAGCCCGAATCTTAGCACGACCTTTATCACTAACCCTAAAACTACCCCTTCTCTTAATCTAAGCATTACTCCAAAAGTAACCAGAGACCTAACCATAAATGTATCCCTAATATTATGCTTTGACCTTACCCTAACACTAGCCATAGTCAAAAAGCTGACACTAACCATAGCCTAGCCCTAACCCTTAAGCTAATCCTAAGCCTCCACCTACCCCTATACATGACCCTAACCCGAGGACTAAGACTAATCCTAATTTAAACCTAAAAGTAGACCTATTTCTAACTCTAAACCTAACACTACACCTAATTATAGACCTAACCATAAGCCTAACATAACCCTTACCATAAAGATAACTGACCCTAAAATGAGGTCTAACACAAGTCCTAAACCTAACCCTAAGCCGATTCCTACAAGGAATCCGAGCCATAACCCTACCTTTAACACTGAAGCTAACCTTAACTATAGTCTTAACCATAAAACTAACCCTAACACTAACCCTAGCCCTAGCCCTAAACCTAAAACTAACCTTAACCCTAAACCTAATCCTAAAGCCTAATGTAAGTGTAACACTAAACACAACACTAATACTAATCCTAACTCTAACTCTAATATCAACTGTAAATATAAACTGTGACCCACACCATACCCTAACCCTAACCCTAGACTTAATACTACACATAACCAGAATCCAAGCATTACCTCTAACACTAAACTTAAAACTAGCCTTATTCCTAATTCTAGTCATAAATCCAAAATGAGCCTGAGATGAAAGAACCCTACCCTAACCCTAATATTATACTTTGCCCTTACCCTAACCCTAACACTAGCCCTAGTCATAAAGCTGACACTAATCATAGCCTAACTAGAACCCTAAACCTATTCCTAAACCTGAATCTATACCTATATGCGACCCTAACCCTAGGCCTAAGGCTAATCCTAGCCCTAAACCTAACATTATGCCTAATCCTAAACATAACCCTAACCGTAAACCTAAACCAAAACCTAACTCTAAAGGTAACTGTGACCCTAACACTAGGCCAAACAGAAACCCTAAATCTAAACCTAAGCCTAACCCTACAAGTAATCCTAAGCATAACCCTACCTTTAACCCAAAGCCTAAGACTAATCCTACCTTTAAAGCTAAACCTTAACCTAACTAAACCTAAACATAATCCTAGTCCTAATCCTAAATTGTACCTTAACTTTATCCCTAATCTTAACCCTAATCCTAATGCTAACCCTAAACATATCCCTATGCATAACCCTAATGCTAACTGTACCCTAAACCTAAACTGGTACCTAATCTTAGACCTAACACTAAACACTAAATCTAGTCCTATTCCAAACACTGAACATAGGCCTAGCCCTAAACCTAAATCTACCCTAAAGGTAATTGTGGCCCTGACGGTAGATGTAGCACAAACCTAAACCTAAACCTAAGCCTAAACCTGCATGTAACCCTATTCCTAACCTTAACTGCAATCCTAACCCTAAACAAAACCCTGAACCCGACATTAAACATAACCCTCATGCCAACTCTAACCCTAACCCCCATCCTGAATCTATCCCTAACCCTAAACATAAAACTACACCTAAGCCTAACCCTAAACATGTAACCCTACCACTAAAACTTAATCTAATCATAACCCTCAATATAACCCTAGATGCAAACCTATCCTGAACCCCAACACTAGCCCTATCTGAAAATTAACACTAAGCCTAATCATAACACTAACACTAATATAAATTTTTCAGCTAACCCCAGTCTTGGCCCTAGCCATAAACCTAACCCCAACCGTAGCTTTGACCCTAACATTAATCCTAACCCTAACCATAATTCTGGCTTTAACACTAATGCTAATCCTAATTCTATATGTAGGCCCAGACCTATCCTTACTTCTAAGCATAACCCTAAACCCAACCCTAACACTACCTGTAGCCTAGCCTTAATCATAAACCTAACTGTAGTCCTAACCTTAACCCTAACCCTAACCCTAACCATAACCATAACCATAACCACAACCATAACCATAAGGCTTATGCTAGTACCCCTTATGTTAGTCCTAGCCCTACACATAAAACTAACTGTTACCCTAAAGCTAATCCTAAACCCTAATATAAACCTAACACTAAACCTAAAACTAATACTATTTCTAGCCTTAACTCTAATCTTAATGCTAAGTAGACACACTTATCAAACTACCCTAAGCATGAAAACAGACCTAATACTACATGTAACCTGAATCCTAGCACTAGCTCTAACACTACCCCTAAAACTACCCTTAATCCTAACCCTAATAATAACTCCAAAACAAACCTGAGACCTAACCCTAAACCTAACCCTAATATTATCCTTTGACCTTACCCTAACCCTGACACTTGCTCTAGTCATAAAGCTGCTAGTAACCATAGCCTTATCCTAACACTAAACCTAATCCTAACCCTAAACCTACACCTATACATGACCCTAAATCTAGGCCTAAACCTAGGCCTAAACCTAACATTACATCTAATCTTAACCCTAACCCTAACCTTAACCCTAAAACTAAGCCTAACCCTACATTTAATTCTATCCATAACCCTAATCCCAATCCTAACCCAAAACCAAACACTAAACCAAACCCTATACCTAACCCTAATGCTAACACTAGCCCTAACCAAATCCTGAATTTAGCCCTAACCCTAAATCAAAACCTACGCCTATGTATAACCATACATATAACCCTAAATGTAACCCTAACACTAAACCTTAATCTAATCCTAACCCTAAACTATAACCCTAGACACAAACACAAAACTAAACCTACCCCAAGCCCTATTCTGAAGATTGATACTAACCTTAAGTGTAACTCTAGACCTAACCCTAACACTAGCCCTAATATTAATTTTTGGAGCGAACCCTAACCCTATCCCTAGCCCTAAACCTAACCCCAACCCTGGCTTTAACCCTAACACTAATCCTAACCCTAACCATAATTTTGCTCTAACACTAATCCTAATCCTGACTCAATATGAAACCCTAGACCTAACCCTACCTTGAACTCTAACCCTAAACTTAATCCTAACACTTACTGTAGCCAGTCCTAAACCTAACTGTAACTGTAGCCTTAACCCTAATCCTAACCTCAACCTTAACCCTACCCCTAGTCCTAAACCTAAAACTAACCCTAACTCTGAACCTAATCCTAAACACTAATGTTAACCTAATAGTAAACATAACAGTAAACATACACTAAATATAACACTAAACATAACACTAACATTAATTCTTGCTCTAATGCTAATCTTAATTCTAAATACAAACGCTCACCTAAACCGTACTCTAACCCTGACCCTAGACCTGACACTACACATAGCCTGAATTCTAGCACTAGCCTTACCACTAACACTAAACAAACCATGATCCTAACCTTGATCCTCTAGTCATAACTCCAAAACAATCTTGAGACCTAACGCTAAACTTAACCCTAATATTACCCTTTGATCTTTCCTTAACCCTAATACCACCCTAGTCATAAAGCTGACTCTTACTAATGCCTAGCCTTAAATATAAAACTAATCATAAGCCTAAGCCCACCCCTATGCAAGAGCCTAACCCTATGCCTACGCCTAATCCTGACCTTAAAACTAGCAGTATGCTTAATCCTAACCCTACCCTAATAGTATACCTACTTATAAACCTAAACCTAAACCTAACCTTAAAGGTAACTGTGACTCTAACACTAGGCTTAACACAAACCCTGAACCTTAACCTAAGCCAAACTCTACAAGTAATCTTGACCAGAAACCTACCTTTAAACCTAAGCCTAACCCTAAACCTAAAGCTAAACCTCAACCTAACACTATCCCTTAACATAACCCTAGTTCTAACCCTAATCCCCACTGTAACTTTTTACCTAATCCTAACCCTAAATCTAACATTAAAAATTAACATAACCATAACCATAAACCTAATGCTAACCCTAAACTGAAAACTAATCCTAAGCCTAAACTCACCACTACATATGACCCTAACACAAAGCCTAATCCTAATCCTAATGTAAACATAACAGTAGGACTAATTGTAACCCTAAACCAAACCCTACACTTATCCTAACCCTAACTTTAATGCTAAACTTAACCCAAACCCTAAGTTAACCATGAACCTAACCCTGGGCCTAACACAAACTCCAAGCCCAACCCTAACACTAACCATAACCATAAGCCTAACCCTAACAATAATCCTAACCATTACCATAATATTAGCTCAAACACTAATCCTAATCCTAATTATATGTATACTCAGCACTAACCGTACCTAAAACCACAAGCCAATCCCAATCATAATGATAACCATAGCCTAGCCTTAAACCTAACCCTAACTGTAGCCCTAACCCTAACCCTAACCCTAACACTGAACCTAACCCTAAACTTTACACTAGCCCTAGCCCTAAACCTAAAACTAAACCTAACTCTAAATCTAATCCAAAACCCAAATGCAAGCCTAACAAAAATATAACACAAAACGTAACAATAATACTAAATCTAAACCTAACTCTCATCTTAATTCTAAATAAAAACCCTAACCCAAACCGTATGCTAAAACTAACCCTAGGCCTAACACTTCACATAACCCAAATCCTAGCACTACCCCTAACACTAACTGCAAAACTAGCCGTAGTCTTAACTCTAATCATAAGTACAAATCCAACCTTAAAACTAACCCTAATATTATCATTTACCTTACCCTAACCCTAACACTAGACCTAGTCTTAAACCTGACATAACCGTAGACTAACCCCAACTCTAAACCTATTCCTAACCCTAAGCCTACCACTATACCTGATCCTAACCTGAGGCCTAAGCCTAATCCTATCCCTAAACCTAACAGTAGGCCTAATTGTAATCCTAAACCAAACACAACACTTATCCAAATCCTAAACCTAAACCTAACCATACACTAAGGTAAAGGTGAACCTAACCCTGGGCCTAATACAAAACCTTAACTGAAACTCAAGCAAATCCCAACAAATGATCCTACACATAATCCTAACTTACCCCTAAAGCCTAACCCTAGCCATAAACCTAACCACAACCCTAGCTTTACACCTAATATTAATCCTAACGGTAGCCATAATACTTCCTCTAACACTAATACTAAATCTAACTCTATATGTAAGCCCATACCTAAACCTACCTCTAACCATAACCCTAAACCCAACATTAGCACTAACCATAGCCTAGCCTTAAACATAACCCGAACTGTAGCCCTAACCCTAACCCTAACCCTAAACCTAAACCTAACCCTAACCCTAACCGTCAGGTAACTCTGACCCTTCCTGGGCCTAATACAAACCCTTACCCCAAAACTAAGCCTCTCCCCAAAAGTAATTCTAGCCATAACCGCACCTTTAACCCTAAAGCCTGACCCTAACCCTAAAGCTAAAGGTTAACCTAACGCTAACTCTAAACATAACCCTAATATAACACTAACCTGAGCTGTAACTTTATCACTAATACTAATCCTAAATCTAAGGATAACCCTAAACATAACCCTAACCCTAAACCTAAGCCTAAAAAAATATGTAACCCCATCTCTAGGGGTAACCTTATCTCTAGGGCTAACCCCAATCCTAAACACAACCTTACCACTAAACTTTAATATAATTAATCTAATCCTAATCCCAAACATAACCCTGGATGCTAACCTAACCCTAACCCACCCCCAGCTCTAGC
Source organism: Nannospalax galili (assembly GCF_000622305.1). Classification (NCBI taxonomy): domain Eukaryota; kingdom Metazoa; phylum Chordata; class Mammalia; order Rodentia; family Spalacidae; genus Nannospalax; species Nannospalax galili. The sequence goes on along the minus strand of NW_008334864.1, from coordinate 91,232 downwards.
CTGAAAACCAACGCTAACCCTAACTGTAAATCTAGATCTCACCCTAACAGTTACCCTCATATTAATGTTTGAGTTAACCCTAACTTTGCCCTAGCTATAAACCTAACCCCAACCCTAGCTTTAAACCTAACACTAATCCTAACCCTAATCATAATACTGGTCCTAACAGTAATGCTAATCCTAACTCTATATGTAACCTCAGACCTAACCCTACATCTAAACATAACCCTAAACCCAACATTAGCACTAACCATAGCCTAGCTTTAAACATAACCCTAACTATAGCCCTAAACCTAACTTTAACCTTACATTAGCACTAGTTCTAACTCTAAAATTAGTGCTAAACCTAAAACTAATCCTAAAGCCTAATATAAACCGAACATAAAACATAACACTAAACATAACATTAATACTAATTCTAGCCTTATCTCTAATCTTAATTCTAAATAGAAACCCTGAACCAAATCTTACCCTAACCCTAATCCTAGACCTAACAATGCACATACCTGAATCATAGAACTATCCTTACCACTAACCATAAAACTAGTGTTAATCATAACTCTAATCATGACTCCAAATGTAACCTGAGACCTAACGCTAAACCTAACCCTAATATTTTGCTTTGACATTAACCTAGCCCTAACACTACCCCTACACATAAAGCAGACCTTACATATAGCCTATCCCTAACCCTAAACCTAATCCTAATGCTCAACCTACCACTATACATGACCCACTGTAAAGGTAACTGTTAATCCTAACACTAGGCCTAACACAAACCTTAAACCTAAACCAAGCCTAACTGTACAAGAAATGCTCCACATAACCCTACCTTTAACCATAAGCTTAGCCTTAACCCTAAAGCTAAACCTTAACCTAACACTAACCCAAAACATAACCCTAGTTTCTAAACCTCACCCACAAAATAGCTTTATCCCTGATCCTAACCCTAAACCTAATCCTAACTGTAAAGATAACTGTGACCCGAACACTAGTGCTAACACAAAACCTAACCCAAACCTAAACTTAACCCTATAAGTAAGTCTAGCCATAACCCTAACTTTAACCCTAAGCCTAACCCTAACCCTAACTCTAACTCTAACCCTAACCCTAAATCTAATCTTATCCTCACGTTAACCCTAAATATAACCCTATTCCAAAACCTAACCTGATCCATAATTTTAACCCTAATCCTAAAACTAAACATAACCCTAAACCTAACCCTAATGCTAACCCAAAGCCTACACATAAACCTTAGCCTAACCATACATGTAAACCTATCCTTAACCCTGACCACAACCCTAACCCTAAACAAAACTCTAGACCCAGCCCTAAAACCATCTCTAACGCTAACTGTAGACCTAAACAAAACTCTGAACATAGTCCTAACCCTAAACGTAAACCTACACCTAAGCCTAACCCTACATGTAACCTTGTCTGTAACCCTAAAACTAAAACTTAATCTAATCCTAACCCTAAATATAACCCTAGACAGAAACCTAACCCTAAACCAAACACCAGATGTAGTCCGAAAGCTAACCCTAACCTGTAATTTAACTCTAGACCTAACCCTAACACTAATACTAATAATAATTTCTGAGCTATTCCTAACACAATCCCTAGCCATAAACCTAACCCCAAACCCATCTTTAACCATAACACTAATCCTAATCTTAACCATAATCCGAGCTTTAACAGTAATACTAATCATAACTCTCTATGTAACCCTAGACCTAACCCCACCTCTAACCCTAACCCTAACACGAACTGTAGCCTAGCCATAAAGCATACCCTAACTGTATCCCTAAGCCTAGCAATAACCCTAACCATAACACTAACCCTAGCCCTAACCTAAAACTAATTATAAATTCTAATTTAATCTGAAAACTAAACATAACACTAAACATAAGCCTAGTACTAATTCAAATCCTGACTCTAATCTTAATTTTAAATATAATCCCTGACCCAAACAGTATGCTAACCCTAACCTTAGACTTAACACTAAAAGTAACCTGAATCCTAGCACTTACCCTAACACTAACCCTAAAACTAGCCTTAATCGTAACTCTAATCATATCTCCAATAAGAACTTGAAACGTAACCTTAAACCTAAACCAAATATTGTCCTATGATCTTACACTAACCCTAACACTAAACCTCATCTTAAAGCTGACACTAAGCGTAGCCTAGCCCTAAATCTAAACCTAATCCTAACCAAAAACCTACAAATATTCTGAACATAACCACAGGCCTAAGCCTAATGCTAAGACTAAACTTAACAGTAGACATAATCATAACCTTAAACCAAACACTACACTTATCCTAAACCAAAAACTAACCCTAACCCTAAATTGAAACCTAACCTGAAAGATAACTGTGACATAATACTATGACTAACAGAGATCCTATCTTAAACCTAATCCTAACCATACAAGTAATCCTAGCCATAACCCTACCTTTAACAATGAGCCTAATCCAAAACCTAAATCTAATCCTTAACCTAATGCTAAACCTAAACTTAACCCTAGTTTCCTAACCCTAAACCACACTGTAACTTTATCCTAAATCCTAAACCTAACCCTTACCAAAACTGTAACTGTGACCCTAAAACTAGTCCTTACACAAGAGCTAAACTAAAACCTAAGCCTAACCCTACAAGTAATCCTTGCTATAACTCTACCTTTAACCCTAAGCCTAAACCTACCCCTAAAGCTAAACCTTAATGTAATGTTAACCCTAAACTTCACCTTTGTCCTAACCCTAAGGAGAACAGTAACATTATCCCAGATGCTAACACTAAAAATAACCCTAATGCTAATCTTAAGCCTACACCTAAATCTAAGCCTAACCCTGCATGTAATTGTACTCCCATCCCTAACCCCAGTCCTATCCATAAAAAAAAATCCTAGGTCCAACCAGAAACCTAAACCTAACACTAATTCTAGCCCAAATCCTGAACCTTGCCTAACCCTAACCCTAAACATAAACCTTCACCTAAGCCTAACCCTACAATTAACCCTAAATGTAACCCTACCATTAAACGCTAATGTAATCCTAACCTTAAATATAACCCTAGACACAAGCCTAACCCTAACACTCACACTAACCCTATCCCGAAAACTAACACTAACTCTAACTTAACTCTAGACCTAATCCTTACAGTAACTTCAATATTAATTTTTGAGCCAAACAAAATCCTAGATTGAGCCATAAACCTAACCCAAACCGTAGCTTTAATCATGACATTAATCCTAACCCTAATCATAATTCTGGCATAACACTTATGTTAATCCTAACTCTGCAGGTAACGCTAGGCATATCTTTACCTCTAACCCTGCACATAAACATAATTCTAACACTAACTGTAGCCTCCACCTAAACCTAAACCTAAATGTAGTCCTAACCCTAACCCTAACCCTAAAACTAACCCTAACCATAGCCATAGCCCTTAACCTAAAACTACCACTAACACCAAATCCAACCCTAAACTGTAAGGTAAACTTAACACTAAACATACCACTAAACGTAACACTAGTGCTAATTCTAACCCTAACTCTAATTTTCATTCTAAATAAAAACCCTAACTCAAACCATACCCTAACCCTAAATTAGACAAAACACTACATTAATCCATATCTTTGCACTACCCCTAACACTGACCATAAAACTAGCCCTAGTCCTAATTCTAATCATAACTCCAAATGTAACCAGAAACCTAACATCTAACCTAACCCTAATATCATCCTTTGACCTTACCCTACCTAAACACAAGCCTTAGCCATAAAGCTGACCTTAATCGTAGCCTAGGCCTAAACCTAAACCTAATCCTAAGCCAAAACCTACCACTAAATGTGGCCCTCGCCCTAGGCCAAAGCCTAATCCTAATCCTAAAACTAACAGTAGGGTTAATCATAATGCTAATCCAAACCCTACACCTATCCTAAACCTAACCGCAATCTTAACCCTAAACCTAAACCTAACCCTAAGTTAACTGTGACCCTAAAACTGGGACTAACACAAACCCTAAACCTAACCCTAACTCTAATCCTAGCCCTAATGGTAATATATGCTCTAACACTAACGGAAATCCCAACTCTATATTGTAACCCTAGACCTAACCTTATCTTTAAACATAACCCTAAACCCAAGCTTAACATTAACCATAGCCTAGCCTTAAACATAAACCTAACTGTAGCCCTAACCCTAATCCTATCCCTAATGCTAGCTTTAGCCCTAAACCTAAAACAAATCCTAACCCTAAACCTACCACTATACCTGACCCTCACCCTAGGCCTAAGCCTAATCCTTCCCCTAAACCTAACAGTAGGCTTAACTGTAACCCTAATCAAAACACTACACCTATCGTATCCCTCACCCTAACCCTAACTATAACCCTAACCTTAACTCTAACCCTAACCCAAAGGTAAAGGTGACACTAAGCCTGGGTCTAATACAAAAACTTAACCTAAAACTAATTCTAAACCATATAAGTTATCCTAGCCATAACCCTAACTTTAACTCCAAGCCTTACCCTAATTCTATTGTTAAACCATAAACTAATGCTAACCCTAAACATAACCCTAGTCCTAACCCTAACCCACATGGTAGCTTTATCCCTAATCCTAACCCTAAGCCTAATGCTAACCCCAAATGTATCCATAGCCCTAATTCTCATGCTTATTATGATCCTAAAACTAAACCTAAGCATAACCATACATGTAACCCTATCCCACCTAACTCCAATCCTAACAGTAAAAACAACCCGACACAAACCTTTTCTAAAAATAAATTATTTATTGAGAATTTCATTCATGCATATAAGGTGTTCTGATCAAATCCATGCCCACTCCATCACCTCCAACTCCTCTCATATCGCCCCATCACTTTTTTTCCAGATAACTTCATGTACTCTTTCTTCTTTCTTAATTATTAAATATTTTTTAGGTTTTGGCTACTCTAACATCCCCCTTCTGAAGAGGTACCCCTAAAATCTTTTAAGGATTAAATAAAAGCTCCCAAATATTTTTGACATTTTTTGGGCTTTGGGAAGGAAGTAGGTTGCTAATAGGTCCAAGGACACTGTGAGTTTTAGCCAATAAACTGGCTACTTTTCTTTGGGGTCTTTTAACCTAACTGTCTAGTGAATTCCTATCTCCTACCTCCTATTCTTATCACTCCATCCTCTGAAGAGGTTACTCCAATTGCCAATAGAAATCCGAATACAGACTGCTCTGGGTTCTTCCATGCTGAAAAGGAACACAGGGTGAGGCAATTGTAGTACCCCTTCAGTGGGTCTATCCAAAAGACTCCCAAATTAGATAACTATTATCTCAAGAGGAAAAGAAAGTCTTTGAATCGTGAATAGATGTGAAGGAGACTTAAAGGCAAGAGTAATTAGCATTACGAGTTCTAGACAGTGAATGAGAAAAAGTCATAACAGGGCAATTTTCAAATGTTCATGAGAGTCCATTTGATTTCTTGACAAGGGCTTCGGAGAACATGCCTCTAATGGGTTCCTCCTCATTTTTGTTTTGTCTTCCAAGGCTGGACTTTATAGTGATGGATTCAGAATTTGCTTTCAGATATTTTATTGCTGTTAGAGTGGTTAGAATCCATGTCCGTTCCCACTCAAAGGTTTCTAGACAGGGGAGGAAAATAAATTTATCCATAATTTAAGAAAAATAGCTGGTTGTTTCCCTTAGCTACAGGTGGGCATTACAGTATTGGAGACCAAGATTTGAAGTCTTCCATCTGAGCAACACTTTCTGGTTAGGAACAAAATCATCAATTAGAAGTAATTGTCTAAATAACTTTTTGGGGGGTCTTTTTGAGACAGAGTCTCCATGTAGCCCCAGCTGTCCTGGAACTAACTATGTAGATCAGGCTGGCCTTGAACTCACAGAGATCTGCCTCCATCTGCCTCCTGGGTGCTGGGATTAAAGGCGTGTGCCACCCGGCCCTGCCATAACTTTTTACATAGACTTAAGCCTAATGTCTGGGAAGTTTAACCCCTAGAACTCTTAAAGAAATATACTGATGACTTTACTCTTTGGTTATACTTTCCTTTTGGGTGTTTAAGACCATACAGTTGGCCCAAATTAATCAATTTATTTTTACACTTAAGGTTTTTTGTGCATCTGTTCCTCAGGGGTCACATGGGCATGGGAGGAACTCTTGGATCCTTTCTTTTACTAGTTCCATCTATGGGAATATAAGTCAAAAGTCCTGCTTGACCATGTCTGGCTTCTCTTGGAAACATGAATGAGATGTTTCCTCTGAGTTGACCCTGCTCTTTGTAGACTGGACACTGGTTCAAGTCCATCTTGTGGGGTCTCCATGGCCTCCCTGAACAACAGGAGAGGTGACTCACCACAGTTACAGGACATTTTGAAAGATGTTCCATAGTCTCTTGGAACTAGATGACCTTGGAGGTCAAGGGGCAAAACCTGTCCTTTAACTCCCTCTCACCTCATTAGTTTAGGCCTCAAATTATGGCTGTTAAAATCCAATAAGGTTAGTTCCACCAGTCTGGTACTTTTAATTGTCATGTGCTATGTAGATAATGATTGGGTTAAGAAAAAACAAAC